>NW_027194858.1:0-23349 GCF_032444005.1 Ranitomeya imitator
GAAATGACTTCTCCCATGCATTTTATGCATTGGTAAAAGCACTATGATGAAAAGTGTGATATGTTTTCAGGTATCTCCTATACTAATAGAGCCACATGCTCACCGGTTTGCCACATGATGTAGGCCTATGGACTGAACAAGAAACCACCACAAATTTTAACCAGTCATCGTTCTCACAACACTGAGGACCAGTCATTCGAAATGACTTCTCCATGCATTTTATGCATTGGTAAAAGCACTATGATGAAAAGTGTGATATGTTTTCAGGTATCTCCTATACTAATAGAGCCACATGCTCACCGGTTTTGCCACATGATGTAGGCCTATGGACTGAACAAGAAACCACCAAAATTTTAACCAGTCATCGTTCTCACAACACTGAGGACCAGTCATTCGAAATGACTTCTCCATGCATTTTATGCATTGGTAAAAGCACTATGATGAAAAGTGTGATATGTTTTCAGGTATCTCCTATACTAATAGAGCCACATGCTCACCGGTTTGCCACATGATGTAGGCCTATGGACTGAACAAGAAACCACCAAAAATTTTAACCAGTCATCGTTCTCACAACACTGAGGACCAGTCATTCGAAATGACTTCTCCATGCATTTTATGCATTGGTAAAAGCACTATGATGAAAAGTGTGATATGTTTTCAGGTATCTCCTATACTAATAGAGCCACATGCTCACCGGTTTGCCACATGATGTAGGCCTATGGACTGAACAAGAAACCACCAAAAATTTTAACCAGTCATCGTTCTCACAACACTGAGGACCAGTCATTCGAAATGACTTCTCCATGCATTTTATGCATTGGTAAAAGCACTATGATGAAAAGTGTGATATGTTTTCAGGTATCTCCTATACTAATAGAGCCACATGCTCACCGGTTTGCCACATGATGTAGGCCTATGGACTGAACAAGAAACCACCAAAAATTTTAACCAGTCATCGTTCTCACAACACTGAGGACCAGTCATTCGAAATGACTTCTCCATGCATTTTATGCATTGGTAAAAGCACTATGATGAAAAGTGTGATATGTTTTCAGGTATCTCCTATACTAATAGAGCCACATGCTCACCGGTTTGCCACATGATGTAGGCCTATGGACTGAACAAGAAACCACCAAAAATTTTAACCAGTCATCGTTCTCACAACACTGAGGACCAGTCATTCGAAATGACTTCTCCATGCATTTTATGCATTGGTAAAAGCACTATGATGAAAAGTGTGATATGTTTTCAGGTATCTCCTATACTAATAGAGCCACATGCTCACCGGTTTGCCACACGATGTAGGCCTATGGACTGAACAAGAAACCACCAAAAATTTTAACCAGTCATCGTTCTCACAACACTGAGGACCAGTCATTCGAAATGACTTCTCCATGCATTTTATGCATTGGTAAAAGCACTATGATGAAAAGTGTGATATGTTTTCAGGTATCTCCTATACTAATAGAGCCACATGCTCACCGGTTTGCCACATGATGTAGGCCTATGGACTGAACAAGAAACCACCAAAAATTTTAACCAGTCATCGTTCTCACAACACTGAGGACCAGTCATTCGAAATGACTTCTCCATGCATTTTATGCATTGGTAAAAGCACTATGATGAAAAGTGTGATATGTTTTCAGGTATCTCCTATACTAATAGAGCCACATGCTCACCGGTTTGCCACACTGATGTAGGCCTATGGACTGAACAAGAAACCACCAAAAATTTTAACCAGTCATCGTTCTCACAACACTGAGGACCAGTCATTCGAAATGACTTCTCCATGCATTTTATGCATTGGTAAAAGCACTATGATGAAAAGTGTGATATGTTTTCAGGTATCTCCTATACTAATAGAGCCACATGCTCACCGGTTTGCCACATGATGTAGGCCTATGGACTGAACAAGAAACCACCAAAAATTTTAACCAGTCATCGTTCTCACAACACTGAGGACCAGTCATTCGAAATGACTTCTCCATGCATTTTATGCATTGGTAAAAGCACTATGATGAAAAGTGTGATATGTTTTCAGGTATCTCCTATACTAATAGAGCCACATGCTCACCGGTTTGCCACATGATGTAGGCCTATGGACTGAACAAGAAACCACCAAAAATTTTAACCAGTCATCGTTCTCACAACACTGAGGACCAGTCATTCGAAATGACTTCTCCATGCATTTTATGCATTGGTAAAAGCACTATGATGAAAAGTGTGATATGTTTTCAGGTATCTCCTATACTAATAGAGCCACATGCTCACCGGTTTGCCACATGATGTAGGCCTATGGACTGAACAAGAAACCACCAAAAATTTTAACCAGTCATCGTTCTCACAACACTGAGGACCAGTCATTCGAAATGACTTCTCCATGCATTTTATGCATTGGTAAAAGCACTATGATGAAAAGTGTGATATGTTTTCAGGTATCTCCTATACTAATAGAGCCACATGCTCACCGGTTTGCCACATGATGTAGGCCTATGGACTGAACAAGAAACCACCAAAAATTTTAACCAGTCATCGTTCTCACAACACTGAGGACCAGTCATTCGAAATGACTTCTCCATGCATTTTATGCATTGGTAAAAGCACTATGATGAAAAGTGTGATATGTTTTCAGGTATCTCCTATACAATAGAGCCACATGCTCACCGGTTTGCCACATGATGTAGGCTATGGACTGAACAAGAAACCACCAAAAATTTTAACCAGTCATCGTTCTCACAACACTGAGGACCAGTCATTCGAAATGACTTCTCCATGCATTTTATGCATTGGTAAAAGCACTATGAGTGAAAAGTGTGATATGTTTTCAGGTATCTCCTATACTAATAGAGCCACATGCTCACCGGTTTGCCACATGATGTAGGCCTATGGACTGAACAAGAAACCACCAAAAAATTTTAACCAGTCATCGTTCTCACAACACTGAGGACCAGTCATTCGAAATGACTTCTCCATGCATTTTATGCATTGGTAAAAGCACTATGATGAAAAGTGTGATATGTTTTCAGGTATCTCCTATACTAATAGAGCCACATGCTCACCGGTTTGCCACATGATGTAGGCCTATGGACTGAACAAGAAACCACCAAAAATTTTAACCAGTCATCGTTCTCACAACACTGAGGACCAGTCATTCGAAATGACTTCTCCATGCATTTTATGCATTGGTAAAAGCACTATGATGAAAAGTGTGATATGTTTTCAGGTATCTCCTATACTAATAGCAGCCACATGCTCACCGGTTTGCCACATGATGTAGGCCTATGGACTGAACAAGAAACCACCAAAAATTTTAACCAGTCATCGTTCTCACAACACTGAGGACCAGTCATTCGAAATGACTTCTCCATGCATTTTATGCATTGGTAAAAGCACTATGATGAAAAGTGTGATATGTTTTCAGGTATCTCCTATACTAATAGAGCCACATGCTCACCGGTTTGCCACATGATGTAGGCCTATGGACTGAACAAGAAACCACCAAAAATTTTAACCAGTCATCGTTCTCACAACACTGAGGACCAGTCATTCGAAATGACTTCTCCATGCATTTTATGCATTGGTAAAAGCACTATGATGAAAAGTGTGATATGTTTTCAGGTATCTCCTATACTAATAGAGCCACATGCTCACCGGTTTGCCACATGATGTAGGCCTATGGACTGAACAAGAAACCACCAAAAATTTTAACCAGTCATCGTTCTCACAACACTGAGGACCAGTCATTCGAAATGACTTCTCCATGCATTTTATGCATTGGTAAAAGCACTATGATGAAAAGTGTGATATGTTTTCAGGTATCTCCTATACTAATAGAGCCACATGCTCACCGGTTTGCCACATGATGTAGGCTATGGACTGAACAAGAAACCACCAAAAATTTTAACCAGTCATCGTTCTCACAACACTGAGGACCAGTCATTCGAAATGACTTCTCCATGCATTTTATGCATTGGTAAAAGCACTATGATGAAAAGTGTGATATGTTTTCAGGTATCTCCTATACTAATAGAGCCACATGCTCACCGGTTTGCCACATGATGTAGGCCTATGGACTGAACAAGAAACCACCAAAAATTTTAACCAGTCATCGTTCTCACAACACTGAGGACCAGTCATTCGAAATGACTTCTCCATGCATTTTATGCATTGGTAAAAGCACTATGATGAAAAGTGTGATATGTTTTCAGGTATCTCCTATACTAATAGAGCCACATGCTCACCGGTTTGCCACATGATGTAGGCCTATGGACTGAACAAGAAACCACCAAAAATTTTAACCAGTCATCGTTCTCACAACACTGAGGACCAGTCATTCGAAATGACTTCTCCATGCATTTTATGCATTGGTAAAAGCACTATGATGAAAAGTGTGATATGTTTTCAGGTATCTCCTATACTAATAGAGCCACATGCTCACCGGTTTGCCACACGATGTAGGCCTATGGACTGAACAAGAAACCACCAAAAATTTTAACCAGTCATCGTTCTCACAACACTGAGGACCAGTCATTCGAAATGACTTCTCCATGCATTTTATGCATTGGTAAAAGCACTATGATGAAAAGTGTGATATGTTTTCAGGTATCTCCTATACTAATAGAGCCACATGCTCACCGGTTTGCCACATGATGTAGGCCTATGGACTGAACAAGAAACCACCAAAAATTTTAACCAGTCATCGTTCTCACAACACTGAGGACCAGTCATTCGAAATGACTTCTCCATGCATTTTATGCATTGGTAAAAGCACTATGATGAAAAGTGTGATATGTTTTCAGGTATCTCCTATACTAATAGAGCCACATGCTCACCGGTTTGCCACACGATGTAGGCCTATGGACTGAACAAGAAACCACCAAAAATTTTAACCAGTCATCGTTCTCACAACACTGAGGACCAGTCATTCGAAATGACTTCTCCATGCATTTTATGCATTGGTAAAAGCACTATGATGAAAAGTGTGATATGTTTTCAGGTATCTCCTATACTAATAGAGCCACATGCTCACCGGTTTGCCACACGATGTAGGCCTATGGACTGAACAAGAAACCACCAAAAATTTTAACCAGTCATCGTTCTCACAACACTGAGGACCAGTCATTCGAAATGACTTCTCCATGCATTTTATGCATTGGTAAAAGCACTATGATGAAAAGTGTGATATGTTTTCAGGTATCTCCTATACTAATAGAGCCACATGCTCACCGGTTTGCCACATGATGTAGGCCTATGGACTGAACAAGAAACCACCAAAAATTTTAACCAGTCATCGTTCTCACAACACTGAGGACCAGTCATTCGAAATGACTTCTCCATGCATTTTATGCATTGGTAAAAGCACTATGATGAAAAGTGTGATATGTTTTCAGGTATCTCCTATACTAATAGAGCCACATGCTCACCGGTTTGCCACATGATGTAGGCCTATGGACTGAACAAGAAACCACCAAAAATTTTAACCAGTCATCGTTCTCACAACACTGAGGACCAGTCATTCGAAATGACTTCTCCATGCATTTTATGCATTGGTAAAAGCACTATGATGAAAAGTGTGATATGTTTTCAGGTATCTCCTATACTAATAGAGCCACATGCTCACCGGTTTGCCACATGATGTAGGCCTATGGACTGAACAAGAAACCACCAAAAATTTTAACCAGTCATCGTTCTCACAACACTGAGGACCAGTCATTCGAAATGACTACTCCATGCATTTTATGCATTGGTAAAAGCACTATGATGAAAAGTGTGATATGTTTTCAGGTATCTCCTATACTAATACAGCCACATGCTCACCGGTTTGCCACATGATGTAGGCCTATGGACTGAACAAGAAACCACCAAAAATTTTAACCAGTCATCGTTCTCACAACACTGAGGACCAGTCATTCGAAATGACTTCTCCATGCATTTTATGCATTGGTAAAAGCACTATGATGAAAAGTGTGATATGTTTTCAGGTATCTCCTATACTAATAGAGCCACATGCTCACCGGTTTGCCACACGATGTAGGCCTATGGACTGAACAAGAAACCACCAAAAATTTTAACCAGTCATCGTTCTCACAACACTGAGGACCAGTCATTCGAAATGACTTCTCCATGCATTTTATGCATTGGTAAAAGCACTATGATGAAAAGTGTGATATGTTTTCAGGTATCTCCTATACTAATAGAGCCACATGCTCACCGGTTTGCCACATGATGTAGGCCTATGGACTGAACAAGAAACCACCAAAAATTTTAACCAGTCATCGTTCTCACAACACTGAGGACCAGTCATTTGAAATGACTTCTTCATGCATTTTATGCATTGGTAAAAGCACTATGATGAAAAGTGTGATATGTTTTCAGGTATCTCCTATACTAATAGAGCCACATGCTCACCGGTTTGCCACATGATGTAGGCCTATGGACTGAACAAGAAACCACCAAAAATTTTAACCAGTCATCGTTCTCACAACACTGAGGACCAGTCATTCGAAATGACTTCTCCATGCATTTTATGCATTGGTAAAAGCACTATGATGAAAAGTGTGATATGTTTTCAGGTATCTCCTATACTAATAGAGCCACATGCTCACCGGTTTGCCACACGATGTAGGCCTTTGGACTGAACAAGAAACCACCAAAAATTTTAACCAGTCATCGTTCTCACAACACTGAGGACCAGTCATTCGAAATGACTTCTCCATGCATTTTATGCATTGGTAAAAGCACTATGATGAAAAGTGTGATATGTTTTCAGGTATCTCCTATACTAATAGAGCCACATGCTCACCGGTTTGCCACATGATGTAGGCCTATGGACTGAACAAGAAACCACCAAAAATTTTAACCAGTCATCGTTCTCACAACACTGAGAACCAGTCATTCGAAATGACTTCTCCATGCATTTTATGCATTGGTAAAAGCACTATGATGAAAAGTGTGATATGTTTTCAGGTATCTCCTATACTAATAGAGCCACATGCTCACTGGTTTGCCACATGATGTAGGCCTATGGACTGAACAAGAAACCACCAAAAATTTTAACCAGTCATCGTTCTCACAACACTGAGGACCAGTCATTCGAAATGACTTCTCCATGCATTTTATGCATTGGTAAAAGCACTATGATGAAAAGTGTGATATGTTTTCAGATATCTCCTGTACTAATAGAGCCACATGCTCACCGGTTTGCCACATGATGTAGGCCTATGGACTGAACAAGAAACCACCAAAAATTTTAACCAGTCATCGTTCTCACAACACTGAGGACCAGTCATTCGAAATGACTTCTCCATGCATTTTATGCATTGGTAAAAGCACTATGATGAAAAGTGTGATGTTTTCAGGTATCTCCTATACTAATAGAGCCACATGCTCACCGGTTTGCCACATGATGTAGGCCTATGCACTGAACAAGAAACCACCAAAAATTTTAACCAGTCATCGTTCTCACAATACTGAGGACCAGTCATTCGAAATGACTTCTCCATGCATTTTATGCATTGGTAAAAGCACTATGATGAAAAGTGTGATATGTTTTCAGGTATCTCCTATACTAATAGAGCCACATGCTCACCGGTTTGCCACATGATGTAGGCCTATGAACTGAACAAGAAATCACCAAAAATTTTAACCAGTCATCGTTCTCACAACACTGAGGACCAGTCATTCGAAATGACTTCTCCATGCATTTTATGCATTGGTAAAAGCACTATGATGAAAAGTGTGATATGTTTTCAGGTATCTTCTATACTAATAGAGCCACATGCTCACCGGTTTGCCACATGATGTAGGCCTATGGACTGAACAAGAAACCACCAACAATTTTAACCAGTCATCGTTCTCACAACACTGAGGACCAGTCATTCGAAATGACTTCTCCATGCATTTTATGCATTGGTAAAAGCACTATGATGAAAAGTGTGATATGTTTTCAGGTATCTCCTATACTAATAGAGCCACATGCTCACCGGTTTGCCACATGATGTAGGCCTATGGACTGAACAAGAAACCACCAAAAATTTTAACCAGTCATCGTTCTCACAACACTGAGGACCAGTCATTCGAAATGACTTCTCCATGCATTTTATGCATTGGTAAAAGCACTATGATGAAAAGTGTGATATGTTTTCAGGTATCTCCTATACTAATAGAGCCACATGCTCACCGGTTTGCCACACGATGTAGGCCTATGGACTGAACAAGAAACCACCAAAAATTTTAACCAGTCATCGTTCTCACAACACTGAGGACCAGTCATTCGAAATGACTTCTCCATGCATTTTATGCATTGGTAAAAGCACTATGATGAAAAGTGTGATATGTTTTCAGGTATCTCCTATACTAATAGAGCCACATGCTCACCGGTTTGCCACATGATGTAGGCCTATGGACTGAACAAGAAACCACCAAAAATTTTAACCAGTCATCGTTCTCACAACACTGAGGACCAGTCATTCGAAATGACTTCTCCATGCATTTTATGCATTGGTAAAAGCACTATGATGAAAAGTGTGATATGTTTTCAGGTATCTCCTATACTAATAGAGCCACATGCTCACCGGTTTGCCACACGATGTAGGCCTATGGACTGAACAAGAAACCACCAAAAATTTTAACCAGTCATCGTTCTCACAACACTGAGGACCAGTCATTCGAAATGACTTCTCCATGCATTTTATGCATTGGTAAAAGCACTATGATGAAAAGTGTGATATGTTTTCAGGTATCTCCTATACTAATAGAGCCACATGCTCACCGGTTTGCCACATGATGTAGGCCTATGGACTGAACAAGAAACCACCAAAAATTTTAACCAGTCATCGTTCTCACAACACTGAGGACCAGTCATTCGAAATGACTTCTCCATGCATTTTATGCATTGGTAAAAGCACTATGATGAAAAGTGTGATATGTTTTCAGGTATCTCCTATACTAATAGAGCCACATGCTCACCGGTTTGCCACATGATGTAGGCCTATGGACTGAACAAGAAACCACCAAAAATTTTAACCAGTCATCGTTCTCACAACACTGAGGACCAGTCATTTGAAATGACTTCTCCATGCATTTTATGCATTGGTAAAAGCACTATGATGAAAAGTGTGATATGTTTTCAGGTATCTCCTATACTAATAGAGCCACATGCTCACCGGTTTGCCACATGATGTAGGCCTATGGACTGAACAAGAAACCACCAAAAATTTTAACCAGTCATCGTTCTCACAACACTGAGGACCAGTCATTCGAAATGACTTCTCCATGCATTTTATGCATTGGTAAAAGCACTATGATGAAAAGTGTGATATGTTTTCAGGTATCTCCTATACTAATAGAGCCACATGCTCACCGGTTTGCCACATGATGTAGGCCTATGGACTGAACAAGAAACCACCAAAAATTTTAACCAGTCATCGTTCTCACAACACTGAGGACCAGTCATTCGAAATGACTTCTCCATGCATTTTATGCATTGGTAAAAGCACTATGATGAAAAGTGTGATATGTTTTCAGGTATCTCCTATACTAATAGAGCCACATGCTCACCGGTTTGCCACATGATGTAGGCCTATGGACTGAACAAGAAACCACCAAAAATTTTAATAAGTCATCGTTCTCACAACACTGAGGACCAGTCATTCGAAATGACTTCTCCATGCATTTTATGCATTGGTAAAAGCACTATGATGAAAAGTGTGATATGTTTTCAGGTATCTCCTATACTAATAGAGCCACATGCTCACCGGTTTGCCACATGATGTAGGCCTATGGACTGAACAAGAAACCACCAAAAATTTTAACCAGTCATCGTTCTCACAACACTGAGGACCAGTCATTCGAAATGACTTCTCCATGCATTTTATGCATTGGTAAAAGCACTATGATGAAAAGTGTGATATGTTTTCAGGTATCTCCTATACTAATAGAGCCACATGCTCACCGGTTTGCCACATGATGTAGGCCTATGGACTGAACAAGAAACCACCAAAAATTTTAACCAGTCATCGTTCTCACAACACTGAGGACCAGTCATTCGAAATGACTTCTCCATGCATTTTATGCATTGGTAAAAGCACTATGATGAAAAGTGTGATATGTTTTCAGGTATCTCCTATACTAATAGAGCCACATGCTCACCGGTTTGCCACATGATGTAGGCCTATGGACTGAACAAGAAACCACCAAAAATTTTAACCAGTCATCGTTCTCACAACACTGAGGACCAGTCATTCGAAATGACTTCTCCATGCATTTTATGCATTGGTAAAAGCACTATGATGAAAAGTGTGATATGTTTTCAGGTATCTCCTATACTAATAGAGCCACATGCTCACCGGTTTGCCACATGATGTAGGCCTATGGACTGAACAAGAAACCACCAAAAATTTTAACCAGTCATCGTTCTCACAACACTGAGGACCAGTCATTCGAAATGACTTCTCCATGCATTTTATGCATTGGTAAAAGCACTATGATGAAAAGTGTGATATGTTTTCAGGTATCTCCTATACTAATAGAGCCACATGCTCACCGGTTTGCCACATGATGTAGGCCTATGGACTGAACAAGAAACCACCAAAAATTTTAACCAGTCATCGTTCTCACAACACTGAGGACCAGTCATTCGAAATGACTTCTCCATGCATTTTATGCATTGGTAAAAGCACTATGATGAAAAGTGTGATATGTTTTCAGGTATCTCCTATACTAATAGAGCCACATGCTCACCGGTTTGCCACATGATGTAGGCCTATGGACTGAACAAGAAACCACCAAAAATTTTAACCAGTCATCGTTCTCACAACACTGAGGACCAGTCATTCGAAATGACTTCTCCATGCATTTTATGCATTGGTAAAAGCACTATGATGAAAAGTGTGATATGTTTTCAGGTATCTCCTATACTAATAGAGCCACATGCTCACCGGTTTGCCACATGATGTAGGCCTATGGACTGAACAAGAAACCACCAAAAATTTTAACCAGTCATCGTTCTCACAACACTGAGGACCAGTCATTCGAAATGACTTCTCCATGCATTTTATGCATTGGTAAAAGCACTATGATGAAAAGTGTGATATGTTTTCAGGTATCTCCTATACTAATAGAGCCACATGCTCACCGGTTTGCCACATGATGTAGGCCTATGGACTGAACAAGAAACCACCAAAAATTTCAACCAGTCATCGTTCTCACAACACTGAGGACCAGTCATTCGAAATGACTTCTCCATGCATTTTATGCATTGGTAAAAGCACTATGATGAAAAGTGTGATATGTTTTCAGGTATCTCCTATACTAATAGAGCCACATGCTCACCGGTTTGCCACATGATGTAGGCCTATGGACTGAACAAGAAACCACCAAAAATTTTAACCAGTCATCGTTCTCACAACACTGAGGACCAGTCATTCGAAATGACTTCTCCATGCATTTTATGCATTGGTAAAAGCACTATGATGAAAAGTGTGATATGTTTTCAGGTATCTCCTATACTAATAGAGCCACATGCTCACCGGTTTGCCACATGATGTAGGCCTATGGACTGAACAAGAAACCACCAAAATTTTAACCAGTCATCGTTCTCACAACACTGAGGACCAGTCATTCGAAATGACTTCTCCATGCATTTTATGCATTGGTAAAAGCACTATGATGAAAAGTGTGATATGTTTTCAGGTATCTCCTATACTAATAGAGCCACATGCTCACCGGTTTGCCACATGATGTAGGCCTATGGACTGAACAAGAAACCACCAAAAATTTCAACCAGTCATCGTTCTCACAACACTGAGGACCAGTCATTCGAAATGACTTCTCCATGCATTTTATGCATTGGTAAAAGCACTATGATGAAAAGTGTGATATGTTTTCAGGTATCTCCTATACTAATAGAGCCACATGCTCACCGGTTTGCCACATGATGTAGGCCTATGGACTGAACAAGAAACCACCAAAAATTTTAACCAGTCATCGTTCTCACAACACTGAGGACCAGTCATTCGAAATGACTTCTCCATGCATTTTATGCATTGGTAAAAGCACTATGATGAAAAGTGTGATATGTTTTCAGGTATCTCCTATACTAATAGAGCCACATGCTCACCGGTTTGCCACATGATGTAGGCCTATGGACTGAACAAGAAACCACCAAAAATTTCAACCAGTCATCGTTCTCACAACACTGAGGACCAGTCATTCGAAATGACTTCTCCATGCATTTTATGCATTGGTAAAAGCACTATGATGAAAAGTGTGATATGTTTTCAGGTATCTCCTATACTAATAGAGCCACATGCTCACCGGTTTGCCACATGATGTAGGCCTATGGACTGAACAAGAAACCACCAAAAATTTTAACCAGTCATCGTTCTCACAACACTGAGGACCAGTCATTCGAAATGACTTCTCCATGCATTTTATGCATTGGTAAAAGCACTATGATGAAAAGTGTGATATGTTTTCAGGTATCTCCTATACTAATAGAGCCACATGCTCACCGGTTTGCCACATGATGTAGGCCTATGGACTGAACAAGAAACCACCAAAAATTTCAACCAGTCATCGTTCTCACAACACTGAGGACCAGTCATTCGAAATGACTTCTCCATGCATTTTATGCATTGGTAAAAGCACTATGATGAAAAGTGTGATATGTTTTCAGGTATCTCCTATACTAATAGAGCCACATGCTCACCGGTTTGCCACATGATGTAGGCCTATGGACTGAACAAGAAACCACCAAAAATTTTAACCAGTCATCGTTCTCACAACACTGAGGACCAGTCATTCGAAATGACTTCTCCATGCATTTTATGCATTGGTAAAAGCACTATGATGAAAAGTGTGATATGTTTTCAGGTATCTCCTATACTAATAGAGCCACATGCTCACCGGTTTGCCACATGATGTAGGCCTATGGACTGAACAAGAAACCACCAAAAATTTTAACCAGTCATCGTTCTCACAACACTGAGGACCAGTCATTCGAAATGACTTCTCCATATTTTATGCATTGGTAAAAGCACTATGATGAAAAGTGTGATATGTTTTCAGGTATCTCCTATACTAATAGAGCCACATGCTCACCGGTTTGCCACATGATGTAGGCCTATGGACTGAACAAGAAACCACCAAAAAATTTAACCAGTCATCGTTCTCACAACACTGAGGACCAGTCATTCGAAATGACTTCTCCATGCATTTTATGCATTGGTAAAAGCACTATGATGAAAAGTGTGATATGTTTTCAGGTATCTCCTATACTAATAGAGCCACATGCTCACCGGTTTGCCACATGATGTAGGCCTATGGACTGAACAAGAAACCACCAAAAATTTTAACCAGTCATCGTTCTCACAACACTGAGGACCAGTCATTCGAAATGACTTCTCCATGCATTTTATGCATTGGTAAAAGCACTATGATGAAAAGTGTGATATGTTTTCAGGTATCTCCTATACTAATAGAGCCACATGCTCACCGGTTTGCCACATGATGTAGGCCTATGGACTGAACAAGAAACCACCAAAAATTTTAACCAGTCATCGTTCTCACAACACTGAGGACCAGTCATTCGAAATGACTTCTCCATGCATTTTATGCATTGGTAAAAGCACTATGATGAAAAGTGTGATATGTTTTCAGGTATCTCCTATACTAATAGAGCCACATGCTCACCGGTTTGCCACATGATGTAGGCCTATGGACTGAACAAGAAACCACCAAAAAATTTAACCAGTCATCGTTCTCACAACACTGAGGACCAGTCATTCGAAATGACTTCTCCATGCATTTTATGCATTGGTAAAAGCACTATGATGAAAAGTGTGATATGTTTTCAGGTATCTCCTATTACTAATAGAGCCACATGCTCACCGGTTTGCCACATGATGTAGGCCTATGGACTGAACAAGAAACCACCAAAAATTTTAACCAGTCATCGTTCTCACAACACTGAGGACCAGTCATTCGAAATGACTTCTCCATGCATTTTATGCATTGGTAAAAGCACTATGATGAAAAATGTGATATGTTTTCAGGTATCTCCTATACTAATAGAGCCACATGCTCACCGGTTTGCCACATGATGTAGGCCTATGGACTGAACAAGAAACCACCAAAAATTTTAACCAGTCATCGTTCTCACAACACCGAGGACCAGTCATTCGAAATGACTTCTCCATGCATTTTATGCATTGGTAAAAGCACTATGATGAAAAGTGTGATATGTTTTCAGGTATCTCCTATACTAATAGAGCCACATGCTCACCGGTTTGCCACATGATGTAGGCCTATGGACTGAACAAGAAACCACCAAAAATTTTAACCAGTCATCGTTCTCACAACACCGAGGACCAGTCATTCGAAATGACTTCTCCATGCATTTTATGCATTGGTAAAAGCACTATGATGAAAAGTGTGATATGTTTTCAGGTATCTCCTATACTAATAGAGCCACATGCTCACCGGTTTGCCACATGATGTAGGCCTATGGACTGAACAAGAAACCACCAAAAATTTTAACCAGTCATCGTTCTCACAACACTGAGGACCAGTCATTCGAAATGACTTCTCCATGCATTTTATGCATTGGTAAAAGCACTATGATGAAAAGTGTGATATGTTTTCAGGTATCTCCTATACTAATAGAGCCACATGCTCACCGGTTTGCCACATGATGTAGGCCTATGGACTGAACAAGAAACCACCAAAAATTTTAACCAGTCATCGTTCTCACAACACTGAGGACCAGTCATTCGAAATGACTTCTCCATGCATTTTATGCATTGGTAAAAGCACTATGATGAAAAGTGTGATATGTTTTCAGGTATCTCCTATACTAATAGAGCCACATGCTCACCGGTTTGCCACACGATGTAGGCCTATGGACTGAACAAGAAACCACCAAAAATTTTAACCAGTCATCGTTCTCACAACACTGAGGACCAGTCATTCGAAATGACTTCTCCATGCATTTTATGCATTGGTAAAAGCACTATGATGAAAAGTGTGATATGTTTTCAGGTATCTCCTATACTAATAGAGCCACATGCTCACCGGTTTGCCACACGATGTAGGCCTATGGACTGAACAAGAAACCACCAAAAATTTTAACCAGTCATCGTTCTCACAACACTGAGGACCAGTCATTCGAAATGACTTCTCCATGCATTTTATGCATTGGTAAAGCACTATGATGAAAAGTGTGATATGTTTTCAGGTATCTCCTATACTAATAGAGCCACATGCTCACTGGTTTGCCACATGATGTAGGCATATGGACTGAACAAGAAACCACCAAAAATTTTAACCAGTCATCGTTCTCACAACACTGAGGACCAGTCATTCGAAATGACTTCTCCATGCATTTTATGCATTGGTAAAAGCACTATGATGAAAAGTGTGATATGTTTTCAGGTATCTCCTATACTAATAGAGACACATGCTCACCGGTTTGCCACATGATGTAGGCCTATGGACTGAACAAGAAACCACCAAAAATTTTAACCAGTCATCGTTCTCACAACACTGAGGACCAGTCATTCGAAATGACTTCTCCATGCATTTTATGCATTGGTAAAAGCACTATGATGAAAAGTGTGATATGTTTTCAGGTATCTCCTATACTAATAGAGCCACATGCTCACCGGTTTGCCACATGATGTAGGCCTATGGACTGAACAAGAAACCACCAAAAATTTTAACCAGTCATCGTTCTCACAACACTGAGGACCAGTCATTCGAAATGACTTCTCCATGCATTTTATGCATTGGTAAAAGCACTATGATGAAAAGTGTGATATGTTTTCAGGTATCTCCTATACTAATAGAGCCACATGCTCACCGGTTTGCCACATGATGTAGGCCTATGGACTGAACAAGAAACCACCAAAAATTTTAACCAGTCATCGTTCTCACAACACTGAGACCAGTCATTCGAAATGACTTCTCCATGCATTTTATGCATTGGTAAAAGCACTATGATGAAAAGTGTGATATGTTTTCAGGTATCTCCTATACTAATAGAGCCACATGCTCACCGGTTTGCCACATGATGTAGGCCTATGGACTGAACAAGAAACCACCAAAAATTTTAACCAGTCATCGTTCTCACAACACTGAGGACCAGTCATTCGAAATGACTTCTCCATGCATTTTATGCATTGGTAAAAGCACTATGATGAAAAGTGTGATATGTTTTCAGGTATCTCCTATACTAATAGAGCCACATGCTCACCGGTTTGCCACATGATGTAGGCCTATGGACTGAACAAGAAAAACCCAAAAATTTTAACCAGTCATCGTTCTCACAACACTGAGGACCAGTCATTCGAAATGACTTCTCCATGCATTTTATGCATTGGTAAAAGCACTATGATGAAAAGTGTGATATGTTTTCAGGTATCTCCTGTACTAATAGAGCCACATGCTCACCGGTTTGCCACATGATGTAGGCCTATGGACTGAACAAGAAACCACCAAAAATTTTAACCAGTCATCGTTCTCACAACACTGAGGACCAGTCATTCGAAATGACTTCTCCATGCATTTTATGCATTGGTAAAAGCACTATGATGAAAAGTGTGATATGTTTTCAGGTATCTCCTATACTAATAGAGCCACATGCTCACCGGTTTGCCACATGATGTAGGCCTATTGACTGAACAAGAAACCACCAAAAATTTTAACCAGTCATCGTTCTCACAACACTGAGGACCAGTCATTCGAAATGACTTCTCCATGCATTTTATGCATTGGTAAAAGCACTATGATGAAAAGTGTGATATGTTTTCAGGTATCTCCTATACTAATAGAGCCACATGCTCACCGGTTTGCCACATGATGTAGGCCTATGGACTGAACAAGAAACCACCAAAAATTTCAACCAGTCATCGTTCTCACAACACTGAGGACCAGTCATTCGAAATGACTTCTCCATGCATTTTATGCATTGGTAAAAGCACTATGATGAAAAGTGTGATATGTTTTCAGGTATCTCCTATACTAATAGAGCCACATGCTCACCGGTTTGCCACATGATGTAGGCCTATGGACTGAACAAGAAACCACCAAAAATTTTAACCAGTCATCGTTCTCACAACACTGAGGACCAGTCATTCGAAATGACTTCTCCATGCATTTTATGCATTGGTAAAAGCACTATGATGAAAAGTGTGATATGTTTTCAGGTATCTCCTATACTAATAGAGCCACATGCTCACCGGTTTGCCACATGATGTAGGCCTATGGACTGAACAAGAAACCACCAAAAATTTCAACCAGTCATCGTTCTCACAACACTGAGGACCAGTCATTCGAAATGACTTCTCCATGCATTTTATGCATTGGTAAAAGCACTATGATGAAAAGTGTGATATGTTTTCAGGTATCTCCTATACTAATAGAGCCACATGCTCACCGGTTTGCCACATGATGTAGGCCTATGGACTGAACAAGAAACCACCAAAAATTTTAACCAGTCATCGTTCTCACAACACTGAGGACCAGTCATTCGAAATGACTTCTCCATGCATTTTATGCATTGGTAAAAGCACTATGATGAAAAGTGTGATATGTTTTCAGGTATCTCCTATACTAATAGAGCCACATGCTCACCGGTTTGCCACATGATGTAGGCCTATGGACTGAACAAGAAACCACCAAAAATTTCAACCAGTCATCGTTCTCACAACACTGAGGACCAGTCATTCGAAATGACTTCTCCATGCATTTTATGCATTGGTAAAAGCACTATGATGAAAAGTGTGATATGTTTTCAGGTATCTCCTATACTAATAGAGCCACATGCTCACCGGTTTGCCACATGATGTAGGCCTATGGACTGAACAAGAAACCACCAAAAATTTTAACCAGTCATCGTTCTCACAACACTGAGGACCAGTCATTCGAAATGACTTCTCCATGCATTTTATGCATTGGTAAAAGCACTATGATGAAAAGTGTGATATGTTTTCAGGTATCTCCTATACTAATAGAGCCACATGCTCACCGGTTTGCCACATGATGTAGGCCTATGGACTGAACAAGAAACCACCAAAAATTTTAACCAGTCATCGTTCTCACAACACTGAGGACCAGTCATTCGAAATGACTTCTCCATGCATTTTATGCATTGGTAAAAGCACTATGATGAAAAGTGTGATATGTTTTCAGGTATCTCCTATACTAATAGAGCCACATGCTCACCGGTTTGCCACATGATGTAGGCCTATGGACTGAACAAGAAACCACCAAAAATTTTAACCAGTCATCGTTCTCACAACACTGAGGACCAGTCATTCGAAATGACTTCTCCATGCATTTTATGCATTGGTAAAAGCACTATGATGAAAAGTGTGATATGTTTTCAGGTATCTCCTATACTAATAGAGCCACATGCTCACCGGTTTGCCACATGATGTAGGCCTATGGACTGAACAAGAAACCACCAAAAATTTTAACCAGTCATCGTTCTCACAACACTGAGGACCAGTCATTCGAAATGACTTCTCCATGCATTTTATGCATTGGTAAAAGCACTATGATGAAAAGTGTGATATGTTTTCAGGTATCTCCTATACTAATAGAGCCACATGCTCACCAGTTTGCCACACGATGTAGGCCTATGGACTGAACAAGAAACCACCAAAAATTTCAACCAGTCATCGTTCTCACAACACTGAGGACCAGTCATTCGAAATGACTTCTCCATGCATTTTATGCATTGGTAAAAGCACTATGATGAAAAGTGTGATATGTTTTCAGGTATCTCCTATACTAATAGAGCCACATGCTCACCGGTTTGCCACATGATGTAGGCCTATGGACTGAACAAGAAACCACCAAAAATTTTAACCAGTCATCGTTCTCACAACACTGAGGACCAGTCATTCGAAATGACTTCTCCATGCATTTTATGCATTGGTAAAAGCACTATGATGAAAAGTGTGATATGTTTTCAGGTATCTCCTATACTAATAGAGCCACATGCTCACCGGTTTGCCACATGATGTAGGCCTATGGACTGAACAAGAAACCACCAAAAATTTTAACCAGTCATCGTTCTCACAACACTGAGGACCAGTCATTCGAAATGACTTCTCCATGCATTTTATGCATTGGTAAAAGCACTATGATGAAAAGTGTGATATGTTTTCAGGTATCTCCTATACTAATAGAGCCACATGCTCACCGGTTTGCCACATGATGTAGGCCTATGGACTGAACAAGAAACCACCAAAAATTTAACCAGTCATCGTTCTCACAACACTGAGGACCAGTCATTCGAAATGACTTCTCCATGCATTTTATGCATTGGTAAAAGCACTATGATGAAAAGTGTGATATGTTTTCAGGTATCTCCTATACTAATAGAGCCACATGCTCACCGGTTTGCCACATGATGTAGGCCTATGGACTGAACAAGAAACCACCAAAAATTTTAACCAGTCATCGTTCTCACAACACTGAGGACCAGTCATTCGAAATGACTTCTCCATGCATTTTATGCATTGGTAAAAGCACTATGATGAAAAGTGTGATATGTTTTCAGGTATCTCCTATACTAATAGAGCCACATGCTCACCGGTTTGCCACATGATGTAGGCCTATGGACTGAACAAGAAACCACCAAAAATTTTAACCAGTCATCGTTCTCACAACACTGAGGACCAGTCATTCGAAATGACTTCTCCATGCATTTTATGCATTGGTAAAAGCACTATGATGAAAAGTGTGATATGTTTTCAGGTATCTCCTATACTAATAGAGCCACATGCTCACCGGTTTGCCACATGATGTAGGCCTATGGACTGAACAAGAAACCACCAAAAATTTTAACCAGTCATCGTTCTCACAACACCGAGGACCAGTCATTCGAAATGACTTCTCCATGCATTTTATGCATTGGTAAAAGCACTATGATGAAAAGTGTGATATGTTTTCAGGTATCTCCTATACTAATAGAGCCACATGCTCACCGGTTTGCCACATGATGTAGGCCTATGGACTGAACAAGAAACCACCAAAAATTTTAACCAGTCATCGTTCTCACAACACTGAGGACCAGTCATTCGAAATGACTTCTCCATGCATTTTATGCATTGGTAAAAGCACTATGATGAAAAGTGTGATATGTTTTCAGGTATCTCCTATACTAATAGAGCCACATGCTCACCGGTTTGCCACATGATGTAGGCCTATGGACTGAACAAGAAACCACCAAAAATTTTAACCAGTCATCGTTCTCACAACACTGAGGACCAGTCATTCGAAATGACTTCTCCATGCATTTTATGCATTGGTAAAAGCACTATGATGAAAAGTGTGATATGTTTTCAGGTATCTCCTATACTAATAGAGCCACATGCTCACCGGTTTGCCACATGATGTAGGCCTATGGACTGAACAAGAAACCACCAAAAATTTTAACCAGTCATCGTTCTCACAACACTGAGGACCAGTCATTCGAAATGACTTCTCCATGCATTTTATGCATTGGTAAAAGCACTATGATGAAAAGTGTGATATGTTTTCAGGTATCTCCTATACTAATAGAGCCACATGCTCACCGGTTTGCCACACGATGTAGGCCTATGGACTGAACAAGAAACCACCAAAAATTTTAACCAGTCATCGTTCTCACAACACTGAGGACCAGTCATTCGAAATGACTTCTCCATGCATTTTATGCATTGGTAAAAGCACTATGATGAAAAGTGTGATATGTTTTCAGGTATCTCCTATACTAATAGAGCCACATGCTCACCGGTTTGCCACATGATGTAGGCCTATGGACTGAACAAGAAACCACCAAAAATTTTAACCAGTCATCGTTCTCACAACACTGAGGACCAGTCATTCGAAATGACTTCTCCATGCATTTTATGCATTGGTAAAAGCACTATGATGAAAAGTGTGATATGTTTTCAGGTATCTCCTATACTAATAGAGCCACATGCTCACCGGTTTGCCACATGATGTAGGCCTATGGACTGAACAAGAAACCACCAAAAATTTTAACCAGTCATCGTTCTCACAACACTGAGGACCAGTCATTCGAAATGACTTCTCCATGCATTTTATGCATTGGTAAAAGCACTATGATGAAAAGTGTGATATGTTTTCAGGTATCTCCTATACTAATAGAGCCACATGCTCACCGGTTTGCCACATGATGTAGGCCTATGGACTGAACAAGAAACCACCAAAAATTTTAACCAGTCATCGTTCTCACAACACTGAGGACCAGTCATTCGAAATGACTTCTCCATGCATTTTATGCATTGGTAAAAGCACTATGATGAAAAGTGTGATATGTTTTCAGGTATCTCCTATACTAATAGAGCCACATGCTCACCGGTTTGCCACATGATGTAGGCCTATGGACTGAACAAGAAACCACCAAAAATTTTAACCAGTCATCGTTCTCACAACACTGAGGACCAGTCATTCGAAATGACTTCTCCATGCATTTTATGCATTGGTAAAAGCACTATGATGAAAAGTGTGATATGTTTTCAGGTATCTCCTATACTAATAGAGCCACATGCTCACCGGTTTGCCACATGATGTAGGCCTATGGACTGAACAAGAAACCACCAAAAATTTTAACCAGTCATCGTTCTCACAACACTGAGGACCAGTCATTCGAAATGACTTCTCCATGCATTTTATGCATTGGTAAAAGCACTATGATGAAAAGTGTGATATGTTTTCAGGTATCTCCTATACTAATAGAGCCACATGCTCACCGGTTTGCCACATGATGTAGGCCTATGGACTGAACAAGAAAAACCCAAAAATTTTAACCAGTCATCGTTCTCACAACACTGAGGACCAGTCATTCGAAATGACTTCTCCATGCATTTTATGCATTGGTAAAAGCACTATGATGAAAAGTGTGATATGTTTTCAGGTATCTCCTGTACTAATAGAGCCACATGCTCACCGGTTTGCCACATGATGTAGGCCTATGGACTGAACAAGAAACCACCAAAAATTTTAACCAGTCATCGTTCTCACAACACTGAGGACCAGTCATTCGAAATGACTTCTCCATGCATTTTATGCATTGGTAAAAGCACTATGATGAAAAGTGTGATATGTTTTCAGGTATCTCCTATACTAATAGAGCCACATGCTCACCGGTTTGCCACATGATGTAGGCCTATGGACTGAACAAGAAACCACCAAAAATTTTAACCAGTCATCGTTCTCACAACACTGAGGACCAGTCATTCGAAATGACTTCTCCATGCATTTTATGCATTGGTAAAAGCACTATGATGAAAAGTGTGATATGTTTTCAGGTATCTCCTATACTAATAGAGCCACATGCTCACCGGTTTGCCACATGATGTAGGCCTATGGACTGAACAAGAAACCACCAAAAATTTTAACCAGTCATCGTTCTCACAACACTGAGGACCAGTCATTCGAAATGACTTCTCCATGCATTTTATGCATTGGTAAAAGCACTATGATGAAAAGTGTGATATGTTTTCAGGTATCTCCTATACTAATAGAGCCACATGCTCACCGGTTTGCCACATGATGTAGGCCTATGGACTGAACAAGAAACCACCAAAAATTTTAACCAGTCATCGTTCTCACAACACTGAGGACCAGTCATTCGAAATGACTTCTCCATGCATTTTATGCATTGGTAAAAGCACTATGATGAAAAGTGTGATATGTTTTCAGGTATCTCCTATACTAATAGAGCCACATGCTCACCGGTTTGCCACATGATGTAGGCCTATGGACTGAACAAGAAACCACCAAAAATTTCAACCAGTCATCGTTCTCACAACACTGAGGACCAGTCATTCAAAATGACTTCTCCATGCATTTTATGCATTGGTAAAAGCACTATGATGAAAAGTGTGATATGTTTTCAGGTATCTCCTATACTAATAGAGCCACATGCTCACCGGTTTGCCACATGATGTAGGCTTATGGACTGAACAAGAAACCACCAAAAATTTTAACCAGTCATCGTTCTCACAACACTGAGGACCAGTCATTCGAAATGACTTCTCCATGCATTTTATGCATTGGTAAAAGCACTATGATGAAAAGTGTGATATGTTTTCAGGTATCTCCTATACTAATAGAGCCACATGCTCACCGGTTTGCCACATGATGTAGGCCTATGGACTGAACAAGAAACCACCAAAAATTTCAACCAGTCATCGTTCTCACAACACTGAGGACCAGTCATTCAAAATGACTTCTCCATGCATTTTATGCATTGGTAAAAGCACTATGATGAAAAGTGTGATATGTTTTCAGGTATCTCCTATACTAATAGAGCCACATGCTCACCGGTTT
>NW_027194859.1:0-80174 GCF_032444005.1 Ranitomeya imitator
TGTGGCTCTATTAGTATAGGAGATACCTGAAAACATATCACACTTTTCATCATAGTGCTTTTACCAATGCATAAAATGCATGGAGAAGTCATTTCGAATGACTGGTCCTCAGTGTTGTGAGAACGATGACTGGTTAAAATTTTTGGTGGTTTCTTGTTCAGTCCATAGGCCTACATCATGTGGCAAACCGGTGAGCATGTGGCTCTGTTAGTATAGGAGATACCTGAAAACATATCACACTTTTCATCATAGTGCTTTTACCAATGCATAAAATGCATGGAGAAGTCATTTCGAATGACTGGTCCTCAGTGTTGTGAGAACGATGACTGGTTTCTTGTTCAGTCCATAGGCCTACATCATGTGGCAAACCGGTGAGCATGTGGCTCTATTAGTATAGGAGATACCTGAAAACTTACCACACTTTTCATCATAGTGCTTTTACCAATGCATAAAATGCATGGAGAAGTCATTTCGAATGACTGGTCCTCAGTGTTGTGAGAACGATGACTGGTTAAAATTTTTGGTGGTTTCTTGTTCAGTCCATAGGCCTACATCATGTGGCAAACCGGTGAGCATGTGGCTCTATTAGTATAGGAGATACCTGAAAACATATCACACTTTTCATCATAGTGCTTTTACCAATGCATAAAATGCATGGAGAAGTCATTTCGAATGACTGGTCCTCAGTGTTGTGAGAACGATGACTGGTTAAAATTTTTGGTGGTTTCTTGTTCAGTCCATAGGCCTACATCATGTGGCAAACCGGTGAGCATGTGGCTCTATTAGTATAGGAGATACCTGAAAACTTATCACACTTTTCATCATAGTGCTTTTACCAATGCATAAAATGCATGGAGAAGTCATTTCGAATGACTGGTCCTCAGTGTTGTGAGAACGATGACTGGTTAAAATTTTTGGTGGTTTCTTGTTCAGTCCATAGGCCTACATCATGTGGCAAACCGGTGAGCATGTGGCTCTATTAGTATAGGAGATACCTGAAAACATATCACACTTTTCATCATAGTGCTTTTACCAATGCATAAAATGCATGGAGAAGTCATTTCGAATGACTGGTCCTCAGTGTTGTGAGAACGATGACTGGTTAAAATTTTTGGTGGTTTCTTGTTCAGTCCATAGGCCTACATCATGTGGCAAACCGGTGAGCATGTGGCTCTATTAGTATAGGAGATACCTGAAAACATATCACACTTTTCATCATAGTGCTTTTACCAATGCATAAAATGCATGGAGAAGTCATTTCGAATGACTGGTCCTCAGTGTTGTGAGAACGATGACTGGTTAAAATTTTTGGTGGTTTCTTGTTCAGTCCATAGGCCTACATCATGTGGCAAACCGGTGAGCATGTGGCTCTATTAGTATAGGAGATACCTGAAAACATATCACACTTTTCATCATAGTGCTTTTACCAATGCATAAAATGCATGGAGAAGTCATTTCGAATGACTGGTCCTCAGTGTTGTGAGAACGATGACTGGTTAAAATTTTTGGTGGTTTCTTGTTCAGTCCATAGGGCTACATCATGTGGCAAACCGGTGAGCATGTGGCTCTATTAGTATAGGAGATACCTGAAAACATATCACACTTTTCATCATAGTGCTTTTACCAATGCATAAAATGCATGGAGAAGTCATTTCGAATGACTGGTCCTCAGTGTTGTGAGAACGATGACTGGTTAAAATTTTTGGTGGTTTCTTGTTCAGTCCATAGGCCTACATCATGTGGCAAACCGGTGAGCATGTGGCTCTATTAGTATAGGAGATACCTGAAAACATATCACACTTTTCATCATAGTGCTTTTACCAATGCATAAAATGCATGGAGAAGTCATTTCGAATGACTGGTCCTCAGTGTTGTGAGAACGATGACTGGTTTCTTGTTCAGTCCATAGGCCTACATCATGTGGCAAACCGGTGAGCATGTGGCTCTATTAGTATAGGAGATACCTGAAAACTTACCACACTTTTCATCATAGTGCTTTTACCAATGCATAAAATGCATGGAGAAGTCATTTCGAATGACTGGTCCTCAGTGTTGTGAGAACGATGACTGGTTAAAATTTTTGGTGGTTTCTTGTTCAGTCCATAGGCCTACATCATGTGGCAAACCGGTGAGCATGTGGCTCTATTAGTATAGGAGATACCTGAAAACATATCACACTTTTCATCATAGTGCTTTTACCAATGCATAAAATGCATGGAGAAGTCATTTCGAATGACTGGTCCTCAGTGTTGTGAGAACGATGACTGGTTAAAATTTTTGGTGGTTTCTTGTTCAGTCCATAGGCCTACATCATGTGGCAAACCGGTGAGCATGTGGCTCTATTAGTATAGGAGATACCTGAAAACTTATCACACTTTTCATCATAGTGCTTTTTACCAATGCATAGAAATGCATGGAGAAGTCATTTCGAATGACTGGTCCTCAGTGTTGTGAGAACGATGACTGGTTAAAATTTTTGGTGGTTTCTTGTTCAGTCCATAGGCCTACATCATGTGGCAAACCGGTGAGCATGTGGCTCTATTAGTATAGGAGATACCTGAAAACATATCACACTTTCATCATAGTGCTTTTACCAATGCATAAAATGCATGGAGAAGTCATTTCGAATGACTGGTCCTCAGTGTTGTGAGAACGATGACTGGTTAAAATTTTTGGTGGTTTCTTGTTCAGTCCATAGGCCTACATCATGTGGCAAACCGGTGAGCATGTGGCTCTATTAGTATAGGAGATACCTGAAAACATATCACACTTTTCATCATAGTGCTTTTACCAATGCATAAAATGCATGGAGAAGTCATTTCGAATGACTGGTCCTCAGTGTTGTGAGAACGATGACTGGTTAAAATTTTTGGTGGTTTCTTGTTCAGTCCATAGGCCTACATCATGTGGCAAACCGGTGAGCATGTGGCTCTATTAGTATAGGAGATACCTGAAAACATATCACACTTTTCATCATAGTGCTTTTACCAATGCATAAAATGCATGGAGAAGTCATTTCGAATGACTGGTCCTCAGTGTTGTGAGAACGATGACTGGTTAAAATTTTTGGTGGTTTCTTGTTCAGTCCATAGGGCCTACATCATGTGGCAAACCGGTGAGCATGTGGCTCTATTAGTATAGGAGATACCTGAAAACATATCACACTTTTCATCATAGTGCTTTTACCAATGCATAAAATGCATGGAGAAGTCATTTCGAATGACTGGTCCTCAGTGTTGTGAGAACGATGACTGGTTAAAATTTTTGGTGGTTTCTTGTTCAGTCCATAGGCCTACATCATGTGGCAAACCGGTGAGCATGTGGCTCTATTAGTATAGGAGATACCTGAAAACATATCACACTTTTCATCATAGTGCTTTTACCAATGCATAAAATGCATGGAGAAGTCATTTCGAATGACTGGTCCTCAGTGTTGTGAGAACGATGACTGGTTAAAATTTTTGGTGGTTTCTTGTTCAGTCCATAGGCCTACATCATGTGGCAAACCGGGTGAGCATGTGGCTCTATTAGTATAGGAGATACCTGAAAACATATCACACTTTTCATCATAGTGCTTTTACCAATGCATAAAATGCATGGAGAAGTCATTTCGAATGACTGGTCCTCAGTGTTGTGAGAACGATGACTGGTTAAAATTTTTGGTGGTTTCTTGTTCAGTCCATAGGGCCTACATCATGTGGCAAACCGGTGAGCATGTGGCTCTATTAGTATAGGAGATACCTGAAAACATATCACACTTTTCATCATAGTGCTTTTACCAATGCATAAAATGCAATGGAGAAGTCATTTCGAATGACTGGTCCTCAGTGTTGTGAGAACGATGACTGGTTAAAATTTTTGGTGGTTTCTTGTTCAGTCCATAGGCCTACATCATGTGGCAAACCGGTGAGCATGTGGCTCTATTAGTATAGGAGATACCTGAAAACATATCACACTTTTCATCATAGTGCTTTTACCAATGCATAAAATGCATGGAGAAGTCATTTCGAATGACTGGTCCTCAGTGTTGTGAGAACGATGACTGGTTAAAATTTTTGGTGGTTTCTTGTTCAGTCCATAGGGCCTACATCATGTGGCAAACCCGGTGAGCATGTGGCTCTATTAGTATAGGAGATACCTGAAAACATATCACACTTTTCATCATAGTGCTTTTACCAATGCATAAAATGCATGGAGAAGTCATTTCGAATGACTGGTCCTCAGTGTTGTGAGAACGATGACTGGTTAAAATTTTTGGTGGTTTCTTGTTCAGTCCATAGGCCTACATCATGTGGCAAACCGGTGAGCATGTGGCTCTATTAGTATAGGAGATACCTGAAAACATATCACACTTTTCATCATAGTGCTTTTACCAATGCATAAAATGCATGGAGAAGTCATTTCGAATGACTGGTCCTCAGTGTTGTGAGAACGATGACTGGTTAAAATTTTTGGTGGTTTCTTGTTCAGTCCATAGGCCTACATCATGTGGCAAACCGGTGAGCATGTGGCTCTATTAGTATAGGAGATACCTGAAAACATATCACACTTTTCATCATAGTGCTTTTACCAATGCATAAAATGCATGGAGAAGTCATTTCGAATGACTGGTCCTCAGTGTTGTGAGAACGATGACTGGTTAAAATTTTTGGTGGTTTCTTGTTCAGTCCATAGGCCTACATCATGTGGCAAACCCGTGAGCATGTGGCTCTATTAGTATAGGAGATACCTGAAAACATATCACACTTTTCATCATAGTGCTTTTACCAATGCATAAAATGCATGGAGAAGTCATTTCGAATGACTGGTCCTCAGTGTTGTGAGAACGATGACTGGGTTAAAATTTTTGGTGGTTTCTTGTTCAGTCCATAGGCCTACATCATGTGGCAAACCGGTGAGCATGTGGCTCTATTAGTATAGGAGATACCTGAAAACATATCACACTTTTCATCATAGTGCTTTTACCAATGCATAAAATGCATGGAGAAGTCATTTCGAATGACTGGTCCTCAGTGTTGTGAGAACGATGACTGGTTAAAATTTTTGGTGGTTTCTTGTTCAGTCCATAGGCCTACATCATGTGGCAAACCGCGTGAGCATGTGGCTCTATTAGTATAGGAGATACCTGAAAACATATCACACTTTTCATCATAGTGCTTTTACCAATGCATAAAATGCATGGAGAAGTCATTTCGAATGACTGGTCCTCAGTGTTGTGAGAACGATGACTGGTTAAAATTTTTGGTGGTTTCTTGTTCAGTCCATAGGCCTACATCATGTGGCAAACCGGTGAGCATGTGGCTCTATTAGTATAGGAGATACCTGAAAACATATCACACTTTTCATCATAGTGCTTTTACCAATGCATAAAATGCATGGAGAAGTCATTTCGAATGACTGGTCCTCAGTGTTGTGAGAACGATGACTGGTTAAAATTTTTGGTGGTTTCTTGTTCAGTCCATAGGCCTACATCATGTGGCAAACCGGTGAGCATGTGGCTCTATTAGTATAGGAGATACCTGAAAACATATCACACTTTTCATCATAGTGTTTTACCAATGCATAAAATGCATGGAGAAGTCATTTCGAATGACTGGTCCTCAGTGTTGTGAGAACGATGACTGGTTAAAATTTTTGGTGGTTTCTTGTTCAGTCCATAGGCCTACATCATGTGGCAAACCGGTGAGCATGTGGCTCTATTAGTATAGGAGATACCTGAAAACATATCACACTTTTCATCATAGTGCTTTTACCAATGCATAAAATGCATGGAGAAGTCATTTCGAATGACTGGTCCTCAGTGTTGTGAGAACGATGACTGGTTAAAATTTTTGGTGGTTTCTTGTTCAGTCCATAGGCCTACATCATGTGGCAAACCGGTGAGCATGTGGCTCTATTAGTATAGGAGATACCTGAAAACATATCACACTTTTCATCATAGTGCTTTTACCAATGCATAAAATGCATGGAGAAGTCATTTCGAATGACTGGTCCTCAGTGTTGTGAGAACGATGACTGGTTAAAATTTTTGGTGGTTTCTTGTTCAGTCCATAGGCCTACATCATGTGGCAAACCGGTGAGCATGTGGCTCTATTAGTATAGGAGATACCTGAAAACATATCACACTTTTCATCATAGTGCTTTTACCAATGCATAAAATGCATGGAGAAGTCATTTCGAATGACTGGTCCTCAGTGTTGTGAGAACGATGACTGGTTAAAATTTTTGGTGGTTTCTTGTTCAGTCCATAGGCCTACATCATGTGGCAAACCGGTGAGCATGTGGCTCTATTAGTATAGGAGATACCTGAAAACATATCACACTTTTCATCATAGTGCTTTTACCAATGCATAAAATGCATGGAGAAGTCATTTCGAATGACTGGTCCTCAGTGTTGTGAGAACGATGACTGGTTAAAATTTTTGGTGGTTTCTTGTTCAGTCCATAGGCCTACATCATGTGGCAAACCGGTGAGCATGTGGCTCTATTAGTATAGGAGATACCTGAAAACATATCACACTTTTCATCATAGTGCTTTTTACCAATGCATAAAATGCATGGAGAAGTCATTTCGAATGACTGGTCCTCAGTGTTGTGAGAACGATGACTGGTTAAAATTTTTGGTGGTTTCTTGTTCAGTCCATAGGCCTACATCATGTGGCAAACCGGTGAGCATGTGGCTCTATTAGTATAGGAGATACCTGAAAACATATCACACTTTTCATCATAGTGCTTTTACCAATGCATAAAATGCATGGAGAAGTCATTTCGAATGACTGGTCCTCAGTGTTGTGAGAACGATGACTGGTTAAAATTTTTGGTGGTTTCTTGTTCAGTCCATAGGCCTACATCATGTGGCAAACCGGTGAGCATGTGGCTCTATTAGTATAGGAGATACCTGAAAACATATCACACTTTTCATCATAGTGCTTTTACCAATGCATAAAATGCATGGAGAAGTCATTTCGAATGACTGGTCCTCAGTGTTGTGAGAACGATGACTGGTTAAAATTTTTGGTGGTTTCTTGTTCAGTCCATAGGCCTACATCATGTGGCAAACCGGTGAGCATGTGGCTCTATTAGTATAGGAGATACCTGAAAACATATCACACTTTTCATCATAGTGCTTTTACCAATGCATAAAATGCATGGAGAAGTCATTTCGAATGACTGGTCCTCAGTGTTGTGAGAACGATGACTGGTTAAAATTTTGGTGGTTTCTTGTTCAGTCCATAGGCCTACATCATGTGGCAAACCGGTGAGCATGTGGCTCTATTAGTATAGGAGATACCTGAAAACATATCACACTTTTCATCATAGTGCTTTTACCAATGCATAAAATGCATGGAGAAGTCATTTCGAATGACTGGTCCTCAGTGTTGTGAGAACGATGACTGGTTAAAATTTTTGGTGGTTTCTTGTTCAGTCCATAGGCCTACATCATGTGGCAAACCGGTGAGCATGTGGCTCTATTAGTATAGGAGATACCTGAAAACATATCACACTTTTCATCATAGTGCTTTTACCAATGCATAAAATGCATGGAGAAGTCATTTCGAATGACTGGTCCTCAGTGTTGTGAGAACGATGACTGGTTAAAATTTTTGGTGGTTTCTTGTTCAGTCCATAGGCCTACATCATGTGGCAAACCGGTGAGCATGTGGCTCTATTAGTATAGGAGATACCTGAAAACATATCACACTTTTCATCATAGTGCTTTTACCAATGCATAAAATGCATGGAGAAGTCATTTCGAATGACTGGTCCTCAGTGTTGTGAGAACGATGACTGGTTAAAATTTTTGGTGGTTTCTTGTTCAGTCCATAGGCCTACATCATGTGGCAAACCGGTGAGCATGTGGCTCTATTAGTATAGGAGATACCTGAAAACATATCACACTTTTCATCATAGTGCTTTTACCAATGCATAAAATGCATGGAGAAGTCATTTCGAATGACTGGTCCTCAGTGTTGTGAGAACGATGACTGGTTAAAATTTTTGGTGGTTTCTTGTTCAGTCCATAGGCCTACATCATGTGGCAAACCGGTGAGCATGTGGCTCTATTAGTATAGGAGATACCTGAAAACATATCACACTTTTCATCATAGTGCTTTTACCAATGCATAAAATGCATGGAGAAGTCATTTCGAATGACTGGTCCTCAGTGTTGTGAGAACGATGACTGGTTAAAATTTTTGGTGGTTTCTTGTTCAGTCCATAGGCCTACATCATGTGGCAAACCGGTGAGCATGTGGCTCTATTAGTATAGGAGATACCTGAAAACATATCACACTTTTCATCATAGTGCTTTTACCAATGCATAAAATGCATGGAGAAGTCATTTCGAATGACTGGTCCTCAGTGTTGTGAGAACGATGACTGGTTAAAATTTTTGGTGGTTTCTTGTTCAGTCCATAGGCCTACATCATGTGGCAAACCGGTGAGCATGTGGCTCTATTAGTATAGGAGATACCTGAAAACATATCACACTTTTCATCATAGTGCTTTTACCAATGCATAAAATGCATGGAGAAGTCATTTCGAATGACTGGTCCTCAGTGTTGTGAGAACGATGACTGGTTAAAATTTTTGGTGGTTTCTTGTTCAGTCCATAGGCCTACATCATGTGGCAAACCGGTGAGCATGTGGCTCTATTAGTATAGGAGATACCTGAAAACATATCACACTTTTCATCATAGTGCTTTTACCAATGCATAAAATGCATGGAGAAGTCATTTCGAATGACTGGTCCTCAGTGTTGTGAGAACGATGACTGGTTAAAATTTTTGGTGGTTTCTTGTTCAGTCCATAGGCCTACATCATGTGGCAAACCGGTGAGCATGTGGCTCTATTAGTATAGGAGATACCTGAAAACATATCACACTTTTCATCATAGTGCTTTTACCAATGCATAAAATGCATGGAGAAGTCATTTCGAATGACTGGTCCTCAGTGTTGTGAGAACGATGACTGGTTAAAATTTTTGGTGGTTTCTTGTTCAGTCCATAGGCCTACATCATGTGGCAAACCGGTGAGCATGTGGCTCTATTAGTATAGGAGATACCTGAAAACATATCACACTTTTCATCATAGTGCTTTTACCAATGCATAAAATGCATGGAGAAGTCATTTCGAATGACTGGTCCTCAGTGTTGTGAGAACGATGACTGGTTAAAATTTTTGGTGGTTTCTTGTTCAGTCCATAGGCCTACATCATGTGGCAAACCGGTGAGCATGTGGCTCTATTAGTATAGGAGATACCTGAAAACATATCACACTTTTCATCATAGTGCTTTTACCAATGCATAAAATGCATGGAGAAGTCATTTCGAATGACTGGTCCTCAGTGTTGTGAGAACGATGACTGGTTAAAATTTTTGGTGGTTTCTTGTTCAGTCCATAGGCCTACATCATGTGGCAAACCGGTGAGCATGTGGCTCTATTAGTATAGGAGATACCTGAAAACATATCACACTTTTCATCATAGTGCTTTTACCAATGCATAAAATGCATGGAGAAGTCATTTCGAATGACTGGTCCTCAGTGTTGTGAGAACGATGACTGGTTAAAATTTTTGGTGGTTTCTTGTTCAGTCCATAGGCCTACATCATGTGGCAAACCGGTGAGCATGTGGCTCTATTAGTATAGGAGATACCTGAAAACATATCACACTTTTCATCATAGTGCTTTTACCAATGCATAAAATGCATGGAGAAGTCATTTCGAATGACTGGTCCTCAGTGTTGTGAGAACGATGACTGGTTAAAATTTTTGGTGGTTTCTTGTTCAGTCCATAGGCCTACATCATGTGGCAAACCGGTGAGCATGTGGCTCTATTAGTATAGGAGATACCTGAAAACATATCACACTTTTCATCATAGTGCTTTTACCAATGCATAAAATGCATGGAGAAGTCATTTCGAATGACTGGTCCTCAGTGTTGTGAGAACGATGACTGGTTAAAATTTTTGGTGGTTTCTTGTTCAGTCCATAGGCCTACATCATGTGGCAAACCGGTGAGCATGTGGCTCAGTTAGTATAGGAGATACCTGAAAACATATCACACTTTTCATCATAGTGCTTTTACCAATGCATAAAATGCATGGAGAAGTCATTTCGAATGACTGGTCCTCAGTGTTGTGAGAACGATGACTGGTTAAAATTTTTGGTGGTTTCTTGTTCAGTCCATAGGCCTACATCATGTGGCAAACCGGTGAGCATGTGGCTCTATTAGTATAGGAGATACCTGAAAACATATCACACTTTTCATCATAGTGCTTTTACCAATGCATAAAATGCATGGAGAAGTCATTTCGAATGACTGGTCCTCAGTGTTGTGAGAACGATGACTGGTTAAAATTTTTGGTGGTTTCTTGTTCAGTCCATAGGCCTACATCATGTGGCAAACCGGTGAGCATGTGGCTCTATTAGTATAGGAGATACCTGAAAACATATCACACTTTTCATCATAGTGCTTTTACCAATGCATAAAATGCATGGAGAAGTCATTTCGAATGACTGGTCCTCAGTGTTGTGAGAACGATGACTGGTTAAAATTTTTGGTGGTTTCTTGTTCAGTCCATAGGCCTACATCATGTGGCAAACCGGTGAGCATGTGGCTCTATTAGTATAGGAGATACCTGAAAACATATCACACTTTTCATCATAGTGCTTTTACCAATGCATAAAATGCATGGAGAAGTCATTTCGGAATGACTGGTCCTCAGTGTTGTGAGAACGATGACTGGTTAAAATTTTTGGTGGTTTCTTGTTCAGTCCATAGGCCTACATCATGTGGCAAACCGGTGAGCATGTGGCTCTATTAGTATAGGAGATACCTGAAAACATATCACACTTTTCATCATAGTGCTTTTACCAATGCATAAAATGCATGGAGAAGTCATTTCGAATGACTGGTCCTCAGTGTTGTGAGAACGATGACTGGTTAAAATTTTTGGTGGTTTCTTGTTCAGTCCATAGGCCTACATCATGTGGCAAACCGGTGAGCATGTGGCTCTATTAGTATAGGAGATACCTGAAAACATATCACACTTTTCATCATAGTGCTTTTACCAATGCATAAAATGCATGGAGAAGTCATTTCGAATGACTGGTCCTCAGTGTTGTGAGAACGATGACTGGTTAAAATTTTTGGTGGTTTCTTGTTCAGTCCATAGGCCTACATCATGTGGCAAAACCGGTGAGCATGTGGCTCTATTAGTATAGGAGATACCTGAAAACATATCACACTTTTCATCATAGTGCTTTTACCAATGCATAAAATGCATGGAGAAGTCATTTCGAATGACTGGTCCTCAGTGTTGTGAGAACGATGACTGGTTAAAATTTTTGGTGGTTTCTTGTTCAGTCCATAGGCCTACATCATGTGGCAAACCGGTGAGCATGTGGCTCTATTAGTATAGGAGATACCTGAAAACATATCACACTTTTCATCATAGTGCTTTTACCAATGCATAAAATGCATGGAGAAGTCATTTCGAATGACTGGTCCTCAGTGTTGTGAGAACGATGACTGGTTAAAATTTTTGGTGGTTTCTTGTTCAGTCCATAGGCCTACATCATGTGGCAAACCGGTGAGCATGTGGCTCTATTAGTATAGGAGATACCTGAAAACATATCACACTTTTCATCATAGTGCTTTTACCAATGCATAAAATGCATGGAGAAGTCATTTCGAATGACTGGTCCTCAGTGTTGTGAGAACGATGACTGGTTAAAATTTTTGGTGGTTTCTTGTTCAGTCCATAGGCCTACATCATGTGGCAAACCGGTGAGCATGTGGCTCTATTAGTATAGGAGATACCTGAAAACATATCACACTTTTCATCATAGTGCTTTTACCAATGCATAAAATGCATGGAGAAGTCATTTCGAATGACTGGTCCTCAGTGTTGTGAGAACGATGACTGGTTAAAATTTTTGGTGGTTTCTTGTTCAGTCCATAGGCCTACATCATGTGGCAAACCGGTGAGCATGTGGCTCTATTAGTATAGGAGATACCTGAAAACATATCACACTTTTCATCATAGTGCTTTTACCAATGCATAAAATGCATGGAGAAGTCATTTCGAATGACTGGTCCTCAGTGTTGTGAGAACGATGACTGGTTAAAATTTTTGGTGGTTTCTTGTTCAGTCCATAGGCCTACATCATGTGGCAAACCGGTGAGCATGTGGCTCTATTAGTATAGGAGATACCTGAAAACATATCACACTTTTCATCATAGTGCTTTTACCAATGCATAAAATGCATGGAGAAGTCATTTCGAATGACTGGTCCTCAGTGTTGTGAGAACGATGACTGGTTAAAATTTTTGGTGGTTTCTTGTTCAGTCCATAGGCCTACATCATGTGGCAAACCGGTGAGCATGTGGCTCTATTAGTATAGGAGATACCTGAAAACATATCACACTTTTCATCATAGTGCTTTTACCAATGCATAAAATGCATGGAGAAGTCATTTCGAATGACTGGTCCTCAGTGTTGTGAGAACGATGACTGGTTAAAATTTTTGGTGGTTTCTTGTTCAGTCCATAGGCCTACATCATGTGGCAAACCGGTGAGCATGTGGCTCTATTAGTATAGGAGATACCTGAAAACATATCACACTTTTCATCATAGTGCTTTTACCAATGCATAAAATGCATGGAGAAGTCATTTCGAATGACTGGTCCTCAGTGTTGTGAGAACGATGACTGGTTAAAATTTTTGGTGGTTTCTTGTTCAGTCCATAGGCCTACATCATGTGGCAAACCGGTGAGCATGTGGCTCTATTAGTATAGGAGATACCTGAAAACATATCACACTTTTCATCATAGTGCTTTTACCAATGCATAAAATGCATGGAGAAGTCATTTCGAATGACTGGTCCTCAGTGTTGTGAGAACGATGACTGGTTAAAATTTTTGGTGGTTTCTTGTTCAGTCCATAGGCCTACATCATGTGGCAAACCGGTGAGCATGTGGCTCTATTAGTATAGGAGATACCTGAAAACATATCACACTTTTCATCATAGTGCTTTTACCAATGCATAAAATGCATGGAGAAGTCATTTCGAATGACTGGTCCTCAGTGTTGTGAGAACGATGACTGGTTAAAATTTTTGGTGGTTTCTTGTTCAGTCCATAGGCCTACATCATGTGGCAAACCGGTGAGCATGTGGCTCTATTAGTATAGGAGATACCTGAAAACATATCACACTTTTCATCATAGTGCTTTTACCAATGCATAAAATGCATGGAGAAGTCATTTCGAATGACTGGTCCTCAGTGTTGTGAGAACGATGACTGGTTAAAATTTTTGGTGGTTTCTTGTTCAGTCCATAGGCCTACATCATGTGGCAAACCGGTGAGCATGTGGCTCTATTAGTATAGGAGATACCTGAAAACATATCACACTTTTCATCATAGTGCTTTTACCAATGCATAAAATGCATGGAGAAGTCATTTCGAATGACTGGTCCTCAGTGTTGTGAGAACGATGACTGGTTAAAATTTTTGGTGGTTTCTTGTTCAGTCCATAGGCCTACATCATGTGGCAAACCGGTGAGCATGTGGCTCTATTAGTATAGGAGATACCTGAAAACATATCACACTTTTCATCATAGTGCTTTTACCAATGCATAAAATGCATGGAGAAGTCATTTCGAATGACTGGTCCTCAGTGTTGTGAGAACGATGACTGGTTAAAATTTTTGGTGGTTTCTTGTTCAGTCCATAGGCCTACATCATGTGGCAAACCGGTGAGCATGTGGCTCTATTAGTATAGGAGATACCTGAAAACATATCACACTTTTCATCATAGTGCTTTTACCAATGCATAAAATGCATGGAGAAGTCATTTCGAATGACTGGTCCTCAGTGTTGTGAGAACGATGACTGGTTAAAAATTTTTGGTGGTTTCTTGTTCAGTCCATAGGCCTACATCATGTGGCAAACCGGTGAGCATGTGGCTCTATTAGTATAGGAGATACCTGAAAACATATCACACTTTTCATCATAGTGCTTTTACCAATGCATAAAATGCATGGAGAAGTCATTTCGAATGACTGGTCCTCAGTGTTGTGAGAACGATGACTGGTTAAAATTTTTGGTGGTTTCTTGTTCAGTCCATAGGCCTACATCATGTGGCAAACCGGTGAGCATGTGGCTCTATTAGTATAGGAGATACCTGAAAACATATCACACTTTTCATCATAGTGCTTTTAACAATGCATAAAATGCATGGAGAAGTCATTTCGAATGACTGGTCCTCAGTGTTGTGAGAACGATGACTGGTTAAAATTTTTGGTGGTTTCTTGTTCAGTCCATAGGCCTACATCATGTGGCAAACCGGTGAGCATGTGGCTCTATTAGTATAGGAGATACCTGAAAACATATCACACTTTTCATCATAGTGCTTTTACCAATGCATAAAATGCATGGAGAAGTCATTTCGAATGACTGGTCCTCAGTGTTGTGAGAACGATGACTGGTTAAATTTTTGGTGGTTTCTTGTTCAGTCCATAGGCCTACATCATGTGGCAAACCGGTGAGGCATGTGGCTCTATTAGTATAGGAGATACCTGAAAACATATCACACTTTTCATCATAGTGCTTTTACCAATGCATAAAATGCATGGAGAAGTCATTTCGAATGACTGGTCCTCAGTGTTGTGAGAACGATGACTGGTTAAAATTTTTGGTGGTTTCTTGTTCAGTCCATAGGCCTACATCATGTGGCAAACCGGTGAGCATGTGGCTCTATTAGTATAGGAGATACCTGAAAACATATCACACTTTTCATCATAGTGCTTTTACCAATGCATAAAATGCATGGAGAAGTCATTTCGAATGACTGGTCCTCAGTGTTGTGAGAACGATGACTGGTTAAAATTTTTGGTGGTTTCTTGTTCAGTCCATAGGCCTACATCATGTGGCAAACCGGTGAGCATGTGGCTCTATTAGTATAGGAGATACCTGAAAACATATCACACTTTTCATCATAGTGCTTTTACCAATGCATAAAATGCATGGAGAAGTCATTTCGAATGACTGGTCCTCAGTGTTGTGAGAACGATGACTGGTTAAAATTTTTGGTGGTTTCTTGTTCAGTCCATAAGCCTACATCATGTGGCCAAACCGGTGAGCATGTGGCTCTATTAGTATAGGAGATACCTGAAAACATATCACACTTTTCATCATAGTGCTTTTACCAATGCATAAAATGCATGGAGAAGTCATTTCGAATGACTGGTCCTCAGTGTTGTGAGAACGATGACTGGTTAAAATTTTTGGTGGTTTCTTGTTCAGTCCATAGGCCTACATCATGTGGCAAACCGGTGAGCATGTGGCTCTATTAGTATAGGAGATACCTGAAAACATATCACACTTTTCATCATAGTGCTTTTACCAATGCATAAAATGCATGGAGAAGTCATTTCGAATGACTGGTCCTCAGTGTTGTGAGAACGATGACTGGTTAAAATTTTTGGTGGTTTCTTGTTCAGTCCATAGGCCTACATCATGTGGCAAACCGGTGAGCATGTGGCTCTATTAGTATAGGAGATACCTGAAAACATATCACACTTTTCATCATAGTGCTTTTACCAATGCATAAAATGCATGGAGAAGTCATTTCGAATGACTGGTCCTCAGTGTTGTGAGAACGATGACTGGTTAAAATTTTTGGTGGTTTCTTGTTCAGTCCATAGGCCTACATCATGTGGCAAACCGGTGAGCATGTGGCTCTATTAGTATAGGAGATACCTGAAAACATATCACACTTTTCATCATAGTGCTTTTACCAATGCATAAAATGCATGGAGAAGTCATTTCGGATGACTGGTCCTCAGTGTTGTGAGAACGATGACTGGTTAAAATTTTTGGTGGTTTCTTGTTCAGTCCATAGGCCTACATCATGTGGCAAACCGGTTGAGCATGTGGCTCTATTAGTATAGGAGATACCTGAAAACATATCACACTTTTCATCATAGTGCTTTTACCAATGCATAAAATGCATGGAGAAGTCATTTCGAATGACTGGTCCTCAGTGTTGTGAGAACGATGACTGGTTAAAATTTTTGGTGGTTTCTTGTTCAGTCCATAGGCCTACATCATGTGGCAAACCGGTGAGCATGTGGCTCTATTAGTATAGGAGATACCTGAAAACATATCACACTTTTCATCATAGTGCTTTTACCAATGCATAAAATGCATGGAGAAGTCATTTCGAATGACTGGTCCTCAGTGTTGTGAGAACGATGACTGGTTAAAATTTTTGGTGGTTTCTTGTTCAGTCCATAGGCCTACATCATGTGGCAAACCGGTGAGCATTGTGGCTCTATTAGTATAGGAGATACCTGAAAACATATCACACTTTTCATCATAGTGCTTTTTACCAATGCATAAAATGCATGGAGAAGTCATTTCGAATGACTGGTCCTCAGTGTTGTGAGAACGATGACTGGTTAAAATTTTTGGTGGTTTCTTGTTCAGGTCCATAGGCCTACATCATGTGGCAAACCGGTGAGCATGTGGCTCTATTAGTATAGGAGATACCTGAAAACATATCACACTTTTCATCATAGTGCTTTTACCAATGCATAAAATGCATGGAGAAGTCATTTCGAATGACTGGTCCTCAGTGTTGTGAGAACGATGACTGGTTAAAATTTTTGGTGGTTTCTTGTTCAGTCCATAGGCCTACATCATGTGGCAAACCGGTGAGCATGTGGCTCTATTAGTATAGGAGATACCTGAAAACATATCACACTTTTCATCATAGTGCTTTTACCAATGCATAAAATGCATGGAGAAGTCATTTCGAATGACTGGTCCTCAGTGTTGTGAGAACGATGACTGGTTAAAATTTTTGGTGGTTTCTTGTTCAGTCCATAGGCCTACATCATGTGGCAAACCGGTGAGCATGTGGCTCTATTAGTATAGGAGATACCTGAAAACATATCACACTTTTCATCATAGTGCTTTTACCAATGCATAAAATGCATGGAGAAGTCATTTCGAATGACTGGTCCTCAGTGTTGTGAGAACGATGACTGGTTAAAATTTTGGTGGTTTCTTGTTCAGTCCATAGGCCTACATCATGTGGCAAACCGGTGAGCATGTGGCTCTATTAGTATAGGAGATACCTGAAAACATATCACACTTTTCATCATAGTGCTTTTACCAATGCATAAAATGCATGGAGAAGTCATTTCGAATGACTGGTCCTCAGTGTTGTGAGAACGATGACTGGTTAAAATTTTGGTGGTTTCTTGTTCAGTCCATAGGCCTACATCATGTGGCAAACCGGTGAGCATGTGGCTCTATTAGTATAGGAGATACCTGAAAACATATCACACTTTTCATCATAGTGCTTTTACCAATGCATAAAATGCATGGAGAAGTCATTTCGAATGACTGGTCCTCAGTGTTGTGAGAACGATGACTGGTTAAAATTTTTGGTGGTTTCTTGTTCAGTCCATAGGCCTACATCATGTGGCAAACCGGTGAAGCATGTGGCTCTATTAGTATAGGAGATACCTGAAAACATATCACACTTTTCATCATAGTGCTTTTACCAATGCATAAAATGCATGGAGAAGTCATTTCGAATGACTGGTCCTCAGTGTTGTGAGAACGATGACTGGTTAAAATTTTTGGTGGTTTCTTGTTCAGTCCATAGGCCTACATCATGTGGCAAACCGGTGAGCATGTGGCTCTATTAGTATAGGAGATACCTGAAAACATATCACACTTTTCATCATAGTGCTTTTACCAATGCATAAAATGCATGGAGAAGTCATTTCGAATGACTGGTCCTCAGTGTTGTGAGAACGATGACTGGTTAAAATTTTTGGTGGTTTCTTGTTCAGTCCATAGGCCTACATCATGTGGCAAACCGGTGAGCATGTGGCTCTATTAGTATAGGAGATACCTGAAAACATATCACACTTTTCATCATAGTGCTTTTACCAATGCATAAAATGCATGGAGAAGTCATTTCGAATGACTGGTCCTCAGTGTTGTGAGAACGATGACTGGTTAAAATTTTTGGTGGTTTCTTGTTCAGTCCATAGGCCTACATCATGTGGCAAACCGGTGAGCATGTGGCTCTATTAGTATAGGAGATACCTGAAAACATATCACACTTTTCATCATAGTGCTTTTACCAATGCATAAAATGCATGGAGAAGTCATTTCGAATGACTGGTCCTCAGTGTTGTGAGAACGATGACTGGTTAAAATTTTTGGTGGTTTCTTGTTCAGTCCATAGGCCTACATCATGTGGCAAACCGGTGAGCATGTGGCTCTATTAGTATAGGAGATACCTGAAAACATATCACACTTTTCATCATAGTGCTTTTACCAATGCATAAAATGCATGGAGAAGTCATTTCGAATGACTGGTCCTCAGTGTTGTGAGAACGATGACTGGTTAAAATTTTTGGTGGTTTCTTGTTCAGTTCCATAGGCCTACATCATGTGGCAAACCGGTGAGCATGTGGCTCTATTAGTATAGGAGATACCTGAAAACATATCACACTTTTCATCATAGTGCTTTTACCAATGCATAAAATGCATGGAGAAGTCATTTCGAATGACTGGTCCTCAGTGTTGTGAGAACGATGACTGGTTAAAATTTTTGGTGGTTTCTTGTTCAGTTCCATAGGCCTACATCATGTGGCAAACCGGTGAGCATGTGGCTCTATTAGTATAGGAGATACCTGAAAACATATCACACTTTTCATCATAGTGCTTTTACCAATGCATAAAATGCATGGAGAAGTCATTTCGAATGACTGGTCCTCAGTGTTGTGAGAACGATGACTGGTTAAAATTTTTGGTGGTTTCTTGTTCAGTCCATAGGCCTACATCATGTGGCAAACCGGTGAGCATGTGGCTCTATTAGTATAGGAGATACCTGAAAACATATCACACTTTTCATCATAGTGCTTTTACCAATGCATAAAATGCATGGAGAAGTCATTTCGGATGACTGGTCCTCAGTGTTGTGAGAACGATGACTGGTTAAAATTTTTGGTGGTTTCTTGTTCAGTCCATAGGCCTACATCATGTGGCAAACCGGTGAGCATGTGGCTCTATTAGTATAGGAGATACCTGAAAACATATCACACTTTTCATCATAGTGCTTTTACCAATGCATAAAATGCATGGAGAAGTCATTTCGAATGACTGGTCCTCAGTGTTGTGAGAACGATGACTGGTTAAAATTTTTGGTGGTTTCTTGTTCAGTCCATAGGCCTACATCATGTGGCAAACCGGTGAGCATGTGGCTCTATTAGTATAGGAGATACCTGAAAACATATCACACTTTTCATCATAGTGCTTTTACCAATGCATAAAATGCATGGAGAAGTCATTTCGAATGACTGGTCCTCAGTGTTGTGAGAACGATGACTGGTTAAAATTTTTGGTGGTTTCTTGTTCAGTCCATAGGCCTACATCATGTGGCAAACCGGTGAGCATGTGGCTCTATTAGTATAGGAGATACCTGAAAACATATCACACTTTTCATCATAGTGCTTTTACCAATGCATAAAATGCATGGAGAAGTCATTTCGAATGACTGGTCCTCAGTGTTGTGAGAACGATGACTGGTTAAAATTTTGGTGGTTTCTTGTTCAGTCCATAGGCCTACATCATGTGGCAAACCGGTGAGCATGTGGCTCTATTAGTATAGGAGATACCTGAAAACATATCACACTTTTCATCATAGTGCTTTTACCAATGCATAAAATGCATGGAGAAGTCATTTCGAATGACTGGTCCTCAGTGTTGTGAGAACGATGACTGGTTAAAATTTTTGGTGGTTTCTTGTTCAGTCCATAGGCCTACATCATGTGGCAAACCGGTGAGCATGTGGCTCTATTAGTATAGGAGATACCTGAAAACATATCACACTTTTCATCATAGTGCTTTTACCAATGCATAAAATGCATGGAGAAGTCATTTCGAATGACTGGTCCTCAGTGTTGTGAGAACGATGACTGGTTAAAATTTTTGGTGGTTTCTTGTTCAGGTCCATAGGCCTACATCATGTGGCAAACCGGTGAGCATGTGGCTCTATTAGTATAGGAGATACCTGAAAACATATCACACTTTTCATCATAGTGCTTTTACCAATGCATAAAATGCATGGAGAAGTCATTTCGAATGACTGGTCCTCAGTGTTGTGAGAACGATGACTGGTTAAAATTTTTGGTGGTTTCTTGTTCAGTCCATAGGCCTACATCATGTGGCAAACCGGTGAGCATGTGGCTCCATTAGTATAGGAGATACCGGAAAACATATCACACTTTTCATCATAGTGCTTTTACCAATGCATAAAATGCATGGAGAAGTCATTTCGAATGACTGGTCCTCAGTGTTGTGAGAACGATGACTGGTTAAAATTTTTGGTGGTTTCTTGTTCAGTCCATAGGCCTACATCATGTGGCAAACCGGTGAGCATGTGGCTCTATTAGTATAGGAGATACCTGAAAACATATCACACTTTTCATCATAGTGCTTTTACCAATGCATAAAATGCATGGAGAAGTCATTTCGGATGACTGGTCCTCAGTGTTGTGAGAACGATGACTGGTTAAAATTTTTGGTGGTTTCTTGTTCAGTCCATAGGCCTACATCATGTGGCAAAACAGTGAGCATGTGGCTCTATTAGTATAGGAGATACCTGAAAACATATCACACTTTTCATCATAGTGCTTTTACCAATGCATAAAATGCATGGAGAAGTCATTTCGAATGACTGGTCCTCAGTGTTGTGAGAACGATGACTGGTTAAAATTTTTGGTGGTTTCTTGTTCAGTCCATAGGCCTACATCATGTGGCAAACCGGTGAGCATGTGGCTCTATTAGTATAGGAGATACCTGAAAACATATCACACTTTTCATCATAGTGCTTTTACCAATGCATAAAATACATGGAGAAGTCATTTCGAATGACTGGTCCTCAGTGTTGTGAGAACGATGACTGGTTAAAATTTTTGGTGGTTTCTTGTTCAGTCCATAGGCCTACATCATGTGGCAAAACCGGTGAGCATGTGGCTCTATTATTATAGGAGATACCTGAAAACATATCACACTTTTCATCATAGTGCTTTTACCAATGCATAAAATGCATGGAGAAGTCATTTCGAATGACTGGTCCTCAGTGTTGTGAGAACGATAACTGGTTAAAATTTTTGGTGGTTTCTTGTTCAGTCCATAGGCCTACATCATGTGGCAAACCGGTGAGCATGTGGCTCTATTAGTATAGGAGATACCTGAAAACATATCACACTTTTAATCATAGTGCTTTTACCAATGCATAAAATGCATGGAGAAGTCATTTCGAATGACTGGTCCTCAGTGTTGTGAGAACGATGACTGGTTAAAATTTTTGGTGGTTTCTTGTTCAGTCCATAGGCCTACATCATGTGGCAAACCGGTGAGCATGTGGCTCTATTAGTATAGGAGATACCTGAAAACATATCACACTTTTCATCATAGTGCTTTTACCAATGCATAAAATGCATGGAGAAGTCATTTCGAATGACTGGTCCTCAGTGTTGTGAGAACGATGACTGGTTAAAATTTTGGTGGTTTCTTGTTCAGTCCATAGGCCTACATCATGTGGCAAACCGGTGAGCATGTGGCTCTATTAGTATAGGAGATACCTGAAAACATATCACACTTTTCATCATAGTGCTTTTACCAATGCATAAAATGCATGGAGAAGTCATTTCGAATGACTGGTCCTCAGTGTTGTGAGAACGATGACTGGTTAAAATTTTTGGTGGTTTCTTGTTCAGTCCATAGGCCTACATCATGTGGCAAACCGGTGAGCATGTGGCTCTATTAGTATAGGAGATACCTGAAAACATGTCACACTTTTCATCATAGTGCTTTTACCAATGCATAAAATGCATGGAGAAGTCATTTCGAATGACTGGTCCTCAGTGTTGTGAGAACGATGACTGGTTAAAATTTTTGGTGGTTTCTTGTTCAGTCCATAGGCCTACATCATGTGGCAAACCGGTGAGCATGTGGCTCTATTAGTATAGGAGATACCTGAAAACATATCACACTTTTCATCATAGTGCTTTTACCAATGCATAAAATGCATGGAGAAGTCATTTCGAATGACTGGTCCTCAGTGTTGTGAGAACGATGACTGGTTAAAATTTTTGGTGGTTTCTTGTTCAGTCCATAGGCCTACATCATGTGGCAAACCGGTGAGCATGTGGCTCTATTAGTATAGGAGATACCTGAAAACATATCACACTTTTCATCATAGTGCTTTTACCAATGCATAAAATGCATGGAGAAGTCATTTCGAATGACTGGTCCTCAGTGTTGTGAGAACGATGACTGGTTAAAATTTTTGGTGGTTTCTTGTTCAGTCCATAGGCCTACATCATGTGGCAAACCGGTGAGCATGTGGCTCTATTAGTATAGGAGATACCTGAAAACATATCACACTTTTCATCATAGTGCTTTTACCAATGCATAAAATGCATGGAGAAGTCATTTCGAATGACTGGTCCTCAGTGTTGTGAGAACGATGACTGGTTAAAATTTTTGTGGTTTCTTGTTCAGGTCCATAGGCCTACATCATGTGGCAAACCGGTGAGCATGTGGCTCTATTAGTATAGGAGATACCTGAAAACATATCACACTTTTCATCATAGTGCTTTTACCAATGCATAAAATGCATGGAGAAGTCATTTCGAATGACTGGTCCTCAGTGTTGTGAGAACGATGACTGGTTAAAATTTTTGGTGGTTTCTTGTTCAGTCCATAGGCCTACATCATGTGGCAAACCGGTGAGCATGTGGCTCTATTAGTATAGGAGATACCTGAAAACATATCACACTTTTAATCATAGTGCTTTTACCAATGCATAAAATGCATGGAGAAGTCATTTCGAATGACTGGTCCTCAGTGTTGTGAGAACGATGACTGGTTAAAATTTTTGGTGTGGTTTCTTGTTCAGTCCATAGGCCTACATCATGTGGCAAACCGGTGAGCATGTGGCTCTATTAGTATAGGAGATACCTGAAAACATATCACACTTTTCATCATAGTGCTTTTACCAATGCATAAAATGCATGGAGAAGTCATTTCGAATGACTGGTCCTCAGTGTTGTGAGAACGATGACTGGTTAAAATTTTTGGTGGTTTCTTGTTCAGTCCATAGGCCTACATCATGTGGCAAACCGGTGAGCATGTGGCTCTATTAGTATAGGAGATACCTGAAAACATATCACACTTTTCATCATAGTGCTTTTACCAATGCATAAAATGCTTGGAGAAGTCATTTCGAATGACTGGTCCTCAGTGTTGTGAGAACGATGACTGGTTAAAATTTTTGGTGGTTTCTTGTTCAGTCCATAGGCCTACATCATGTGGCAAACCGGTGAGCATGTGGCTCTATTAGTATAGGAGATACCTGAAAACATATCACACTTTTCATCATAGTGCTTTTACCAATGCATAAAATGCATGGAGAAGTCATTTCGAATGACTGGTCCTCAGTGTTGTGAGAACGATGATTGGTTAAAATTTTTGGTGGTTTCTTGTTCAGTCCATAGGCCTACATCATGTGGCAAACCGGTGAGAATGTGGCTCTATTAGTATAGGAGATACCTGAAAACAAATCACACTTTTCATCATAGTGCTTTTACCAATGCATAAAATGCATGGAGAAGTCATTTCGAATGACTGGTCCTCAGTGTTGTGAGAACGATGACTGGTTAAAATTTTTGGTGGTTTCTTGTTCAGTCCATAGGCCTACATCATGTGGCAAACCGGTGAGCATGTGGCTCTATTAGTATAGGAGATACCTGAAAACATATCACACTTTTCATCATAGTGCTTTTACCAATGCATAAAATGCATGGAGAAGTCATTTCGAATGACTGGTCCTCAGTGTTGTGAGAACGATGACTGGTTAAAATTTTTGGTGGTTTCTTGTTCAGTCCATAGGCCTACATCATGTGGCAAACCGATGAGCATGTGGCTCTATTAGTATAGGAGATACCTGAAAACATATCACACTTTTCATCATAGTGCTTTTACCAATGCATAAAATGCATGGAGAAGTCATTTCGAATGACTGGTCCTCAGTGTTGTGAGAACGATGACTGGTTAAAATTTTTGGTAGTTTCTTGTTCAGTCCATAGGCCTACATCATGTGGCAAACCGGTGAGCATGTGGCTCTATTAGTATAGGAGATACCTGAAAACATATCACACTTTTCATCATAGTGCTTTTACCAATGCATAAAATGCATGGAGAAGTCATTTCGAATGACTGGTCCTCAGTGTTGTGAGAACGATGACTGGTTAAAATTTTTGGTGGTTTCTTGTTCAGTCCATAGGCCTACATCATGTGGCAAACCGGTGAGCATGTGGCTCTATTAGTATAGGAGATACCTGAAAACATATCACACTTTTCATCATAGTGCTTTTACCAATGCATAAAATGCATGGAGAAGTCATTTCGAATGACTGGTCCTCAGTGTTGTGAGAACGAACACTGGTTAAAATTTTTGGTGGTTTCTTGTTCAGTCCATAGGCCTACATCATGTGGCAAACCGGTGAGCATGTGGCTCTATTAGTATAGGAGATACCTGAAAACATATCACACTTTTCATCATAGTGCTTTTACCAATGCATAAAATGCATGGAGAAGTCATTTCGAATGACTGGTCCTCAGTGTTGTGAGAACGAACACTGGTTAAAATTTTTGGTGGTTTCTTGTTCAGTCCATAGGCCTACATCATGTGGCAAACCGGTGAGCATGTGGCTCTATTAGTATAGGAGATACCTGAAAACATATCACACTTTTCATCATAGTGCTTTTACCAATGCATAAAATGCATGGAGAAGTCATTTCGAATGACTGGTCCTCAGTGTTGTGAGAACGATGACTGGTTGAAATTTTTGGTGGTTTCTTGTTCAGTCCATAGGCCTACATCATGTGGCAAACCGGTGAGCATGTGGCTCTATTAGTATAGGAGATACCTGAAAACAAATCACACTTTTCATCATAGTGCTTTTGCCAATGCATAAAATGCATGGAGAAGTCATTTCGAATGACTGGTCCTCAGTGTTGTGAGAACGATGACTGGTTAAAATTTTTGGTGGTTTCTTGTTCAGTCCATAGGCCTACATCATGTGGCAAACCGGTGAGCATGTGGCTCTATTAGTATAGGAGATACCTGAAAACATATCACACTTTTCATCATAGTGCTTTTACCAATGCATAAAATGCATGGAGAAGTCATTTCGAATGACTGGTCTTCAGTGTTGTGAGAACGATGACTGGTTAAAATTTTTGGTGGTTTCTTGTTCAGTCCATAGGCCTACATCATGTGGCAAACCGGTGAGCATGTGGCTCTATTAGTATAGGAGATACCTGAAAACATATCACACTTTTCATCATAGTGCTTTTACCAATGCATAAAATGCATGGAGAAGTCATTTCAAATGACTGGTCCTCAGTGTTGTGAGAACGATGACTGGTTAAAATTTTTGGTGGTTTCTTGTTCAGTCCATAGGCCTACATCATGTGGCAAACCGGTGAGCATGTGGCTCTATTAGTATAGGAGATACCTGAAAACATATCACACTTTTCATCATAGTGCTTTTACCAATGCATAAAATGCATGGAGAAGTCATTTCGAATGACTGGTCCTCAGTGTTGTGAGAACGATGACTGGTTAAAATTTTTGGTGGTTTCTTGTTCAGTCCATAGGCCTACATCATGTGGCAAACCGGTGAGCATGTGGCTCTATTAGTATAGGAGATACCTGAAAACATATCACACTTTTCATCATAGTGCTTTTACCAATGCATAAAATGCATGGAGAAGTCATTTCGAATGACTGGTCTTCAGTGTTGTGAGAACGATGACTGGTTAAAATTTTTGGTGGTTTCTTGTTCAGTCCATAGGCCTACAGCATGTGGCAAACCGGTGAGCATGTGGCTCTATTAGTATAGGAGATACCTGAAAACATATCACACTTTTCATCATAGTGCTTTTGCCAATGCATAAAATGCATGGAGAAGTCATTTCGAATGACTGGTCCTCAGTGTTGTGAGAACGATGACTGGTTAAAATTTTTGGTGGTTTCTTGTTCAGTCCATAGGCCTACAGCATGTGGCAAACCGGTGAGCATGTGGCTCTATTAGTATAGGAGATACCTGAAAACATATCACACTTTTCATCATAGTGCTTTTGCCAATGCATAAAATGCATGGAGAAGTCATTTCGAATGACTAGTCCTCAGTGTTGTGAGAACGATGACTGGTTAAAATTTTTGGTGGTTTCTTATTCAGTCCATAGGCCTACAGCATGTGGCAAACCGGTGAGCATGTGGCTCTATTAGTATAGGAGATACCTGAAAACATATCACACTTTTCATCATAGTGCTTTTACCAATGCATAAAATGCATGGAGAAGTCATTTCGAATGACTGGTCCTCAGTGTTGTGAGAACGATGACTGGTTAAAATTTTTGGTGGTTTCTTGTTCAGTCCATAGGCCTACAGCATGTGGCAAACCGGTGAGCATGTGGCTCTATTAGTATAGGAGATACCTGAAAACATATCACACTTTTCATCATAGTGCTTTTACCAATGCATAAAATGCATGGAGAAGTCATTTCGAATGACTGGTCCTCAGTGTTGTGAGAACGATGACTGGTTAAAATTTTTGGTGGTTTCTTGTTCAGTCCATAGGCCTACAGCATGTGGCAAACCGGTGAGCATGTGGCTCTATTAGTATAGGAGATACCTGAAAACATATCACACTTTTCATGATAGTGCTTTTGCCAATGCATAAAATGCATGGAGAAGTCATTTCGAATGACTGGTCCTCAGTGTTGTGAGAACGATGACTGGTTAAAATTTTTGGTGGTTTCTTGTTCAGTCCATAGGCCTACAGCATGTGGCAAACCGGTGAGCATGTGGCTCTATTAGTATAGGAGATACCTGAAAACATATCACACTTTTCATCATATTGCTTTTACCAATGCATAAAATGAATGGAGAAGTCATTTCGAATGACTGGTCCTCAGTGTTGTGAGAACGATGACTGGTTAAAATTTTTGGTGGTTTCTTGTTCAGTCCATAGGCCTACAGCATGTGGCAAACCGGTGAGCATGTGGCTCTATTAGTATAGGAGATACCTGAAAACATATCACACTTTTCATCATAGTGCTTTTACCAATGCATAAAATGCATGGAGAAGTCATTTCGAATGACTGGTCCTCAGTGTTGTGAGAACGATGACTGGTTAAAATTTTTGGTGGTTTCTTGTTCAGTCCATAGGCCTACAGCATGTGGCAAACCGGTGAGCATGTGGCTCTATTAGTATAGGAGATACCTGAAAACATATCACACTTTTCATCATAGTGCTTTTGCCAATGCATAAAATGCATGGAGAAGTCATTTCGAATGACTGGTCCTCAGTGTTGTGAGAACGATGACTGGTTAAAATTTTTGGTGGTTTCTTGTTCAGTCCATAGGCCTACAGCATGTGGCAAACCGGTGAGCATGTGGCTCTATTAGTATAGGAGATACCTGAAAACATATCACACTTTTCATCATAGTGCTTTTGCCAATGCATAAAATGCATGGAGAAGTCATTTCGAATGACTGGTCCTCAGTGTTGTGAGAACGATGGCTGGTTAAAATTTTTGGTGGTTTCTTGTTCAGTCCATAGGCCTACAGCATGTGGCAAACCGGTGAGCATGTGGCTCTATTAGTATAGGAGATACCTGAAAACATATCACACTTTTCATCATAGTGCTTTTACCAATGCATATAATGCATGGAGAAGTCATTTCGAATGACTGGTCCTCAGTGTTGTGAGAACGATGACTGGTTAAAATTTTTGGTGGTTTCTTGTTCAGTCCATAGGCCTACAGCATGTGGCAAACCGGTGAGCATGTGGCTCTATTAGTATAGGAGATACCTGAAAACATATCACACTTTTCATCATAGTGCTTTTACCAATGCATAAAATGCATGGAGAAGTCATTTCGAATGACTGGTCCTCAGTGTTGTGAGAACGATGACTGGTTAAAATTTTTGGTGGTTTCTTGTTCAGTCCATAGGCCTACAGCATGTGGCAAACCAGTGAGCATGTGGCTCTATTAGTATAGGAGATACCTGAAAACATATCACACTTTTCATCATAGTGCTTTTACCAATGCATAAAATGCATGGAGAAGTCATTTCGAATGACTGGTCCTCAGTGTTGTGAGAACGATGACTGGTTAAAATTTTTGGTGGTTTCTTGTTCAGTCCATAGGCCTACAGCATGTGGCAAACCGGTGAGCATGTGGCTCTATTAGTATAGGAGATACCTGAAAACATATCACACTTTTCATCATAGTGCTTTTACCAATGCATAAAATGCATGGAGAAGTCATTTCGAATGACTGGTCCTCAGTGTTGTGAGAACGATGACTGGTTAAAATTTTTGGTGGTTTCTTGTTCAGTCCATAGGCCTACAGCATGTGGCAAACCGGTGAGCATGTGGCTCTATTAGTATAGGAGATACCTGAAAACATATCACACTTTTCATCATAGTGCTTTTACCAATGCATAAAATGCATGGAGAAGTCATTTCGAATGACTGGTCCTCAGTGTTGTGAGAACGATGACTGGTTAAAATTTTTGGTGGTTTCTTGTTCAGTCCATAGGCCTACAGCATGTGGCAAACCGGTGAGCATGTGGCTCTATTAGTATAGGAGATACCTGAAAACATATCACACTTTTCATCATAGTGCTTTTACCAATGCATAAAATGCATGGAGAAGTCATTTCGAATGACTGGTCCTCAGTGTTGTGAGAACGATGACTGGTTAAAATTTTTGGTGGTTTCTTGTTCAGTCCATAGGCCTACAGCATGTGGCAAACCGGTGAGCATGTGGCTCTATTAGTATAGGAGATACCTGAAAACATATCACACTTTTCATCATAGTGCTTTTACCAATGCATAAAATGCATGGAGAAGTCATTTCGAATGACTGGTCCTCAGTGTTGTGAGAACGATGACTGGTTAAAATTTTTGGTGGTTTCTTGTTCAGTCCATAGGCCTACAGCATGTGGCAAACCGGTGAGCATGTGGCTCTATTAGTATAGGAGATACCTGAAAACATATCACACTTTTCATCATAGTGCTTTTACCAATGCATAAAATGCATGGAGAAGTCATTTCGAATGACTGGTCCTCAGTGTTGTGAGAACGATGACTGGTTAAAATTTTTGGTGGTTTCTTGTTCAGTCCATAGGCCTACAGCATGTGGCAAACCGGTGAGCATGTGGCTCTATTAGTATAGGAGATACCTGAAAACATATCACACTTTTCATCATAGTGCTTTTACCAATGCATAAAATGCATGGAGAAGTCATTTCGAATGACTGGTCCTCAGTGTTGTGAGAACGATGACTGGTTAAAATTTTTGGTGGTTTCTTGTTCAGTCCATAGGCCTACAGCATGTGGCAAACCGGTGAGCATGTGGCTCTATTAGTATAGGAGATACCTGAAAACATATCACACTTTTCATCATAGTGCTTTTGCCAATGCATAAAATGCATGGAGAAGTCATTTCGAATGACTAGTCCTCAGTGTTGTGAGAACGATGACTGGTTAAAATTTTTGGTGGTTTCTTATTCAGTCCATAGGCCTACAGCATGTGGCAAACCGGTGAGCATGTGGCTCTATTAGTATAGGAGATACCTGAAAACATATCACACTTTTCATCATAGTGCTTTTACCAATGCATAAAATGCATGGAGAAGTCATTTCGAATGACTGGTCCTCAGTGTTGTGAGAACGATGACTGGTTAAAATTTTTGGTGGTTTCTTGTTCAGTCCATAGGCCTACAGCATGTGGCAAACCGGTGAGCATGTGGCTCTATTAGTATAGGAGATACCTGAAAACATATCACACTTTTCATCATAGTGCTTTTACCAATGCATAAAATGCATGGAGAAGTCATTTCGAATGACTGGTCCTCAGTGTTGTGAGAACGATGACTGGTTAAAATTTTTGGTGGTTTCTTGTTCAGTCCATAGGCCTACAGCATGTGGCAAACCGGTGAGCATGTGGCTCTATTAGTATAGGAGATACCTGAAAACATATCACACTTTTCATCATAGTGCTTTTACCAATGCATAAAATGCATGGAGAAGTCATTTCGAATGACTGGTCCTCAGTGTTGTGAGAACGATGACTGGTTAAAATTTTTGGTGGTTTCTTGTTCAGTCCATAGGCCTACAGCATGTGGCAAACCGGTGAGCATGTGGCTCTATTAGTATAGGAGATACCTGAAAACATATCACACTTTTCATGATAGTGCTTTTGCCAATGCATAAAATGCATGGAGAAGTCATTTCGAATGACTGGTCCTCAGTGTTGTGAGAACGATGACTGGTTAAAATTTTTGGTGGTTTCTTGTTCAGTCCATAGGCCTACAGCATGTGGCAAACCGGTGAGCATGTGGCTCTATTAGTATAGGAGATACCTGAAAACATATCACACTTTTCATCATAGTGCTTTTGCCAATGCATAAAATGCATGGAGAAGTCATTTCGAATGACTGGTCCTCAGTGTTGTGAGAACGATGACTGGTTAAAATTTTTGGTGGTTTCTTGTTCAGTCCATAGGCCTACAGCATGTGGCAAACCGGTGAGCATGTGGCTCTATTAGTATAGGAGATACCTGAAAACATATCACACTTTTCATCATAGTGCTTTTGCCAATGCATAAAATGCATGGAGAAGTCATTTCGAATGACTAGTCCTCAGTGTTGTGAGAACGATGACTGGTTAAAATTTTTGGTGGTTTCTTATTCAGTCCATAGGCCTACAGCATGTGGCAAACCGGTGAGCATGTGGCTCTATTAGTATAGGAGATACCTGAAAACATATCACACTTTTCATCATAGTGCTTTTACCAATGCATAAAATGCATGGAGAAGTCATTTCGAATGACTGGTCCTCAGTGTTGTGAGAACGATGACTGGTTAAAATTTTTGGTGGTTTCTTGTTCAGTCCATAGGCCTACAGCATGTGGCAAACCGGTGAGCATGTGGCTCTATTAGTATAGGAGATACCTGAAAACATATCACACTTTTCATCATAGTGCTTTTACCAATGCATAAAATGCATGGAGAAGTCATTTCGAATGACTGGTCCTCAGTGTTGTGAGAACGATGACTGGTTAAAATTTTTGGTGGTTTCTTGTTCAGTCCATAGGCCTACAGCATGTGGCAAACCGGTGAGCATGTGGCTCTATTAGTATAGGAGATACCTGAAAACATATCACACTTTTCATGATAGTGCTTTTGCCAATGCATAAAATGCATGGAGAAGTCATTTCGAATGACTTGTCCTCAGTGTTGTGAGAACGATGACTGGTTAAAATTTTTGGTGGTTTCTTGTTCAGTCCATAGGCCTACAGCATGTGGCAAACCGGTGAGCATGTGGCTCTATTAGTATAGGAGATACCTGAAAACATATCACACTTTTCATCATATTGCTTTTACCAATGCATAAAATGAATGGAGAAGTCATTTCGAATGACTGGTCCTCAGTGTTGTGAGAACGATGACTGGTTAAAATTTTTGGTGGTTTCTTGTTCAGTCCATAGGCCTACAGCATGTGGCAAACCGGTGAGCATGTGGCTCTATTAGTATAGGAGATACCTGAAAACATATCACACTTTTCATCATAGTGCTTTTACCAATGCATAAAATGCATGGAGAAGTCATTTCGAATGACTGGTCCTCAGTGTTGTGAGAACGATGACTGGTTAAAATTTTTGGTGGTTTCTTGTTCAGTCCATAGGCCTACAGCATGTGGCAAACCGGTGAGCATGTGGCTCTGTTAGTATAGGAGATACCTGAAAACATATCACACTTTTCATCATAGTGCTTTTGCCAATGCATAAAATGCATGGTGAAGTCATTTCGAATGACTGGTCCTCAGTGTTGTGAGAACGATGACTGGTTAAAATTTTTGGTGGTTTCTTGTTCAGTCCATAGGCCTACAGCATGTGGCAAACCGGTGAGCATGTGGCTCTATTAGTATAGGAGATACCTGAAAACATATCACACTTTTCATCATAGTGCTTTTACCAATGCATAAAATGCATGGAGAAGTCATTTCGAATGACTGGTCCTCAGTGTTGTGAGAACGATGACTGGTTAAAATTTTTGGTGGTTTCTTGTTCAGTCCATAGGCCTACAGCATGTGGAAAACCGGTGAGCATGTGGCTCTATTAGTATAGGAGATACCTGAAAACATATCACACTTTTCATCATAGTGCTTTTACCAATGCATAAAATGCATGGAGAAGTCATTTCGAATGACTGGTCCTCAGTGTTGTGAGAACGATGACTGGTTAAAATTTTTGGTGGTTTCTTGTTCAGTCCATAGGCCTACAGCATGTGGCAAACCGGTGAGCATGTGGCTCTATTAGTATAGGAGATACCTGAAAACATATCACACTTTTCATCATAGTGCTTTTACCAATGCATAAAATGCATGGAGAAGTCATTTCGAATGACTGGTCCTCAGTGTTGTGAGAACGATGACTGGTTAAAATTTTTGGTGGTTTCTTGTTCAGTCCATAGGCCTACAGCATGTGGCAAACCGGTGAGCATGTGGCTCTATTAGTATAGGAGATACCTGAAAACATATCACACTTTTCATCATAGTGCTTTTACCAATGCATAAAATGCATGGAGAAGTCATTTCGAATGACTGGTCCTCAGTGTTGTGAGAACGATGACTGGTTAAAATTTTTGGTGGTTTCTTGTTCAGTCCATAGGCCTACAGCATGTGGCAAACCGGTGAGCATGTGGCTCTATTAGTATAGGAGATACCTGAAAACATATCACACTTTTCATCATAGTGCTTTTACCAATGCATAAAATGCATGGAGAAGTCATTTCGAATGACTGGTCCTCAGTGTTGTGAGAACGATGACTGGTTAAAATTTTTGGTGGTTTCTTGTTCAGTCCATAGGCCTACAGCATGTGGCAAACCGGTGAGCATGTGGCTCTATTAGTATAGGAGATACCTGAAAACATATCACACTTTTCATCATAGTGCTTTTACCAATGCATAAAATGCATGGAGAAGTCATTTCGAATGACTGGTCCTCAGTGTTGTGAGAACGATGACTGGTTAAAATTTTTGGTGGTTTCTTGTTCAGTCCATAGGCCTACAGCATGTGGCAAACCGGTGAGCATGTGGCTCTATTAGTATAGGAGATACCTGAAAACATATCACACTTTTCATCATAGTGCTTTTACCAATGCATAAAATGCATGGAGAAGTCATTTCGAATGACTGGTCCTCAGTGTTGTGAGAACGATGACTGGTTAAAATTTTTGGTGGTTTCTTGTTCAGTCCATAGGCCTACAGCATGTGGCAAACCGGTGAGCATGTGGCTCTATTAGTATAGGAGATACCTGAAAACATATCACACTTTTCATCATAGTGCTTTTACCAATGCATAAAATGCATGGAGAAGTCATTTCGAATGACTGGTCCTCAGTGTTGTGAGAACGATGACTGGTTAAAATTTTTGGTGGTTTCTTGTTCAGTCCATAGGCCTACAGCATGTGGCAAACCGGTGAGCATGTGGCTCTATTAGTATAGGAGATACCTGAAAACATATCACACTTTTAATCATAGTGCTTTTACCAATGCATAAAATGCATGGAGAAGTCATTTCGAATGACTGGTCCTCAGTGTTGTGAGAACGATGACTGGTTAAAATTTTTGGTGGTTTCTTGTTCAGTTCATAGGCCTACAGCATGTGGCAAACCGGTGAGCATGTGGCTCTATTAGTATAGGAGATACCTGAAAACATATCACACTTTTCATCATAGTGCTTTTACCAATGCATAAAATGCATGGAGAAGTCATTTCGAATGACTGGTCCTCAGTGTTGTGAGAACGATGACTGGTTAAAATTTTTGGTGGTTTCTTGTTCAGTCCATAGGCCTACAGCATGTGGCAAACCGGTGAGCATGTGGCTCTATTAGTATAGGAGATACCTGAAAACATATCACACTTTTCATCATAGTGCTTTTACCAATGCATAAAATGCATGGAGAAGTCATTTCGAATGACTAGTCCTCAGTGTTGTGAGAACGATGACTAGTTAAAATTTTTGGTGGTTTCTTGTTCAGTCCATAGGCCTACAGCATGTGGCAAACCGGTGAGCATGTGGCTCTATTAGTATAGGAGATACCTGAAAACATATCACACTTTTCATCATAGTGCTTTTACCAATGCATAAAATGCATGGAGAAGTCATTTCGAATGACTGGTCCTCAGTGTTGTGAGAACGATGACTGGTTAAAATTTTTGGTGGTTTCTTGTTCAGTCCATAGGCCTACAGCATGTGGCAAACCGGTGAGCATGTGGCTCTATTAGTATAGGAGATACCTGAAAACATATCACACTTTTCATCATAGTGCTTTTACCAATGCATAAAATGCATGGAGAAGTCATTTCGAATGACTGGTCCTCAGTGTTGTGAGAACGATGACTGGTTAAAATTTTTGGTGGTTTCTTGTTCAGTCCATAGGCCTACAGCATGTGGCAAACCGGTGAGCATGTGGCTCTATTAGTATAGGAGATTCCTGAAAACATATCACACTTTTCATCATAGTGCTTTTACCAATGCATAAAATGCATGGAGAAGTCATTTCGAATGACTGGTCCTCAGTGTTGTGAGAACGATGACTGGTTAAAATTTTTGGTGGTTTCTTGTTCAGTCCATAGGCCTACAGCATGTGGCAAACCGGTGAGCATGTGGCTCTATTAGTATAGGAGATACCTGAAAACATATCACACTTTTCATCATAGTGCTTTTACCAATGCATAAAATGCATGGAGAAGTCATTTCGAATGACTGGTCCTCAGTGTTGTGAGAACGATGACTGGTTAAAATTTTTGGTGGTTTCTTGTTCAGTCCATAGGCCTACAGCATGTGGCAAACCGGTGAGCATGTGGCTCTATTAGTATAGGAGATACCTGAAAACATATCACACTTTTCATCATAGTGCTTTTACCAATGCATAAAATGCATGGAGAAGTCATTTCGAATGACTGGTCCTCAGTGTTGTGAGAATGATGACTGGTTAAAATTTTTGGTGGTTTCTTGTTCAGTCCATAGGCCTACAGCATGTGGCAAACCGGTGAGCATGTGGCTCTATTAGTATAGGAGATACCTGAAAACATATCACACTTTTCATCATAGTGCTTTTACCAATGCATAAAATGCATGGAGAAGTCATTTCGAATGACTGGTCCTCAGTGTTGTGAGAACGATGACTGGTTAAAATTGTTGGTGATTTCTTGTTCAGTCCATAGGCCTACAGCATGTGGCAAACCGGTGAGCATGTGGCTCTATTAGTATAGGAGATACCTGAAAACATATCACACTTTTCATCATAGTGCTTTTACCACTGCATAAAATGCATGGAGAAGTCATTTCGAATGACTGGTCCTCAGTGTTGTGAGAACGTTGACTGGTTAAAATTTTTGGTGGTTTCTTGTTCAGTCCATAGGCCTACAGCATGTGGCAAACCGGTGAGCATGTGGCTCTATTAGTATAGGAGATACCTGAAAACATATCACACTTTTCATCATAGTGCTTTTACCACTGCATAAAATGCATGGAGAAGTCATTTCGAATGACTGGTCCTCAGTGTTGTGAGAACGATGACTGGTTAAAATTTTTGGTGGTTTCTTGTTCAGTCCATAGGCCTACAGCATGTGGCAAACCGGTGAGCATGTGGCTCTATTAGTATAGGAGATACCTGAAAACATATCACACTTTTCATCATAGTGCTTTTACCAATGCATAAAATGCATGGAGAAGTCATTTCGAATGACTGGTCCTCAGTGTTGTGAGAACGATGACTGGTTAAAATTTTTGGTGGTTTCTTGTTCAGTCCATAGGCCTACAGCATGTGGCAAACCGGTGAGCATGTGGCTCTATTAGTATAGGAGATACCTGAAAACATATCACACTTTTCATCATAGTGCTTTCACCAATGCATAAAATGCATGGAGAAGTCATTTTGAATGACTGGTCCTCAGTGTTGTGAGAACGATGACTGGTTAAAATTTTTGGTGGTTTCTTGTTCAGTCCATAGGCCTACAGCATGTGGCAAACCGGTGAGCATGTGGCTCTATTAGTATAGGAGATACCTGAAAACATATCACACTTTTCATCATAGTGCTTTCACCAATGCATAAAATGCATGGAGAAGTCATTTCGAATGACTGGTCCTCAGTGTTGTGAGAACGATGACTGGTTAAAATTTTTGGTGGTTTCTTGTTCAGTCCATAGGCCTACAGCATGTGGCAAACCGGTGAGCATGTGGCTCTATTAGTATAGGAGATACCTGAAAACATATCACACTTTTCATCATAGTGCTTTTACCAATGCATAAAATGCATGGAGAAGTCATTTCGAATGACTGGTCCTCAGTGTTGTGAGAACGATGACTGGTTAAAATTTTTGGTGGTTTCTTGTTCAGTCCATAGGCCTACAGCATGTGGCAAACCGGTGAGCATGTGGCTCTATTAGTATAGGAGATACCTGAAAACATATCACACTTTTCATCATAGTGCTTTTACCACTACATAAAATGCATGGAGAAGTCATTTCGAATGACTGGTCCTCAGTGTTGTGAGAACGATGACTGGTTAAAATTTTTGGTGATTTCTTGTTCAGTCCATAGGCCTACAGCATGTGGCAAACCGGTGAGCATGTGGCTCTATTAGTATAGGAGATACCTGAAAACATATCACACTTTTCATCATAGTGCTTTTACCAATGCATAAAATGCATGGAGAAGTCATTTCGAATGACTGGTCCTCAGTGTTGTGAGAACGATGACTGGTTAAAATTTTTGGTGGTTTCTTGTTCAGTCCATAGGCCTACAGCATGTGGCAAACCGGTGAGCATGTGGCTCTATTAGTATAAGAGATTCCTGAAAACATATCACACTTTTCATCATAGTGCTTTTACCAATGCATAAAATGCATGAAGAAGTCATTTCGAATGACTGGTCCTCAGTGTTGTGAGAATGATGACTGGTTAAAATTTTTGGTGGTTTCTTGTTCATTCCATAGGCCTACAGCATGTGGCAAACCGGTGAGCATGTGGCTCTATTAGTATAGGAGATACCTGAAAACATATCACACTTTTCATCATAGTGCTTTTACCACTGCATAAAATGCATGGAGAAGTCATTTCGAATGACTGGTCCTCAGTGTTGTGAGAACAATGACTGGTTAAAATTGTTGGTGATTTCTTGTTCAGTCCATAGGCCTACAGCATGTGGCAAACCGGTGAGTATGTGGCTCTATTAGTATAGGAGATACCTGAAAACATATCACACTTTTCATCATAGTGCTTTTACCACTGCATAAAATGCATGGAGAAGTCATTTCGAAAGACTGGTCCTCAGTGTTGTGAGAACGATGACTGGTTAAAATTTTTGGTGGTTTCTTGTTCAGTCCATAGGCCTACAGCATGTGGCAAACCGGTGAGCATGTGGCTCTATTAGTATAGGAGATACCTGAAAACATATCACACTTTTCATCATAGTGCTTTTACCACTGCATAAAATGCATGGAGAAGTCATTTCGAATGACTGGTCCTCAGTGTTGTGAGAACGATGACTGGTTAAAATTTTTGGTGGTTTCTTGTTCAGTCCATAGGCCTACAGCATGTGGCAAACCGGTGAGCATGTGGCTCTATTAGTATAGGAGATACCTGAAAACATATCACACTTTTCATCATAGTGCTTTTACCAATGCATAAAATGCATGGAGAAGTCATTTCGAATGACTGGTCCTCAGTGTTGTGAGAACGATGACTGGTTAAAATTTTTGGTGGTTTCTTGTTCAGTCCATAGGCCTACAGCATGTGGCAAACCGGTGAGCATGTGGCTCTATTAGTATAGGAGATACCTGAAAACATATCACACTTTTCATCATAGTGCTTTCACCAATGCATAAAATGCATGGAGAAGTCATTTTGAATGACTGGTCCTCAGTGTTGTGAGAACGATGACTGGTTAAAATTTTTGGTGGTTTCTTGTTCAGTCCATAGGCCTACAGCATGTGGCAAACCGGTGAGCATGTGGCTCTATTAGTATAGGAGATACCTGAAAACATATCACACTTTTCATCATAGTGCTTTCACCAATGCATAAAATGCATGGAGAAGTCATTTCGAATGACTGGTCCTCAGTGTTGTGAGAACGATGACTGGTTAAAATTTTTGGTGGTTTCTTGTTCAGTCCATAGGCCTACAGCATGTGGCAAACCGGTGAGCATGTGGCTCTATTAGTATAGGAGATACCTGAAAACATATCACACTTTTCATCATAGTGCTTTTACCAATGCATAAAATGCATGGAGAAGTCATTTCGAATGACTGGTCCTCAGTGTTGTGAGAACGATGACTGGTTAAAATTTTTGGTGGTTTCTTGTTCAGTCCATAGGCCTACAGCATGTGGCAAACCGGTGAGCATGTGGCTCTATTAGTATAGGAGATACCTGAAAACATATCACACTTTTCATCATAGTGCTTTTACCACTGCATAAAATGCATGGAGAAGTCATTTCGAATGACTGGTCCTCAGTGTTGTGAGAACGATGACTGGTTAAAATTTTTGGTGATTTCTTGTTCAGTCCATAGGCCTACAGCATGTGGCAAACCGGTGAGCATGTGGCTCTATTAGTATAGGAGATACCTGAAAACATATCACACTTTTCATCATAGTGCTTTTAAGACTGCATAAAATGCATGGAGAAGTCATTTCGAATGACTAGTCCTCAGTGTTGTGAGAACGATGACTAGTTAAAATTTTTGGTGGTTTCTTGTTCAGTCCATAGGCCTACAGCATGTGGCAAACCGGTGAGCATGTGGCTCTATTAGTATAGGAGATACCTGAAAACATATCACACTTTTCATCATAGTGCTTTTACCAATGCATAAAATGCATGGAGAAGTCATTTCGAATGACTGGTCCTCAGTGTTGTGAGAACGATGACTGGTTAAAATTTTTGGTGGTTTCTTGTTCAGTCCATAGGCCTACAGCATGTGGCAAACCGGTGAGCATGTGGCTCTATTAGTATAGGAGATACCTGAAAACATATCACACTTTTCATCATAGTGCTTTTACCAATGCATAAAATGCATGGAGAAGTCATTTCGAATGACTGGTCCTCAGTGTTGTGAGAACGATGACTGGTTAAAATTTTTGGTGGTTTCTTGTTCAGTCCATAGGCCTACAGCATGTGGCAAACCGGTGAGCATGTGGCTCTATTAGTATAGGAGATTCCTGAAAACATATCACACTTTTCATCATAGTGCTTTTACCAATGCATAAAATGCATGGAGAAGTCATTTCGAATGACTGGTCCTCAGTGTTGTGAGAACGATGACTGGTTAAAATTTTTGGTGGTTTCTTGTTCAGTCCATAGGCCTACAGCATGTGGCAAACCGGTGAGCATGTGGCTCTATTAGTATAGGAGATACCTGAAAACATATCACACTTTTCATCATAGTGCTTTTACCAATGCATAAAATGCATGGAGAAGTCATTTCGAATGACTGGTCCTCAGTGTTGTGAGAACGATGACTGGTTAAAATTTTTGGTGGTTTCTTGTTCAGTCCATAGGCCTACAGCATGTGGCAAACCGGTGAGCATGTGGCTCTATTAGTATAGGAGATACCTGAAAACATATCACACTTTTCATCATAGTGCTTTTACCAATGCATAAAATGCATGGAGAAGTCATTTCGAATGACTGGTCCTCAGTGTTGTGAGAATGATGACTGGTTAAAATTTTTGGTGGTTTCTTGTTCAGTCCATAGGCCTACAGCATGTGGCAAACCGGTGAGCATGTGGCTCTATTAGTATAGGAGATACCTGAAAACATATCACACTTTTCATCATAGTGCTTTTACCACTGCATAAAATGCATGGAGAAGTCATTTCGAATGACTGGTCCTCAGTGTTGTGAGAACGATGACTGGTTAAAATTGTTGGTGATTTCTTGTTCAGTCCATAGGCCTACAGCATGTGGCAAACCGGTGAGCATGTGGCTCTATTAGTATAGGAGATACCTGAAAACATATCACACTTTTCATCATAGTGCTTTTACCACTGCATAAAATGCATGGAGAAGTCATTTCGAATGACTGGTCCTCAGTGTTGTGAGAACGTTGACTGGTTAAAATTTTTGGTGGTTTCTTGTTCAGTCCATAGGCCTACAGCATGTGGCAAACCGGTGAGCATGTGGCTCTATTAGTATAGGAGATACCTGAAAACATATCACACTTTTCATCATAGTGCTTTTACCACTGCATAAAATGCATGGAGAAGTCATTTCGAATGACTGGTCCTCAGTGTTGTGAGAACGATGACTGGTTAAAATTTTTGGTGGTTTCTTGTTCAGTCCATAGGCCTACAGCATGTGGCAAACCGGTGAGCATGTGGCTCTATTAGTATAGGAGATACCTGAAAACATATCACACTTTTCATCATAGTGCTTTTACCAATGCATAAAATGCATGGAGAAGTCATTTCGAATGACTGGTCCTCAGTGTTGTGAGAACGATGACTGGTTAAAATTTTTGGTGGTTTCTTGTTCAGTCCATAGGCCTACAGCATGTGGCAAACCGGTGAGCATGTGGCTCTATTAGTATAGGAGATACCTGAAAACATATCACACTTTTCATCATAGTGCTTTCACCAATGCATAAAATGCATGGAGAAGTCATTTTGAATGACTGGTCCTCAGTGTTGTGAGAACGATGACTGGTTAAAATTTTTGGTGGTTTCTTGTTCAGTCCATAGGCCTACAGCATGTGGCAAACCGGTGAGCATGTGGCTCTATTAGTATAGGAGATACCTGAAAACATATCACACTTTTCATCATAGTGCTTTCACCAATGCATAAAATGCATGGAGAAGTCATTTCGAATGACTGGTCCTCAGTGTTGTGAGAACGATGACTGGTTAAAATTTTTGGTGGTTTCTTGTTCAGTCCATAGGCCTACAGCATGTGGCAAACCGGTGAGCATGTGGCTCTATTAGTATAGGAGATACCTGAAAACATATCACACTTTTCATCATAGTGCTTTTACCAATGCATAAAATGCATGGAGAAGTCATTTCGAATGACTGGTCCTCAGTGTTGTGAGAACGATGACTGGTTAAAATTTTTGGTGGTTTCTTGTTCAGTCCATAGGCCTACAGCATGTGGCAAACCGGTGAGCATGTGGCTCTATTAGTATAGGAGATACCTGAAAACATATCACACTTTTCATCATAGTGCTTTTACCACTACATAAAATGCATGGAGAAGTCATTTCGAATGACTGGTCCTCAGTGTTGTGAGAACGATGACTGGTTAAAATTTTTGGTGATTTCTTGTTCAGTCCATAGGCCTACAGCATGTGGCAAACCGGTGAGCATGTGGCTCTATTAGTATAGGAGATACCTGAAAACATATCACACTTTTCATCATAGTGCTTTTACCAATGCATAAAATGCATGGAGAAGTCATTTCGAATGACTGGTCCTCAGTGTTGTGAGAACGATGACTGGTTAAAATTTTTGGTGGTTTCTTGTTCAGTCCATAGGCCTACAGCATGTGGCAAACCGGTGAGCATGTGGCTCTATTAGTATAAGAGATTCCTGAAAACATATCACACTTTTCATCATAGTGCTTTTACCAATGCATAAAATGCATGAAGAAGTCATTTCGAATGACTGGTCCTCAGTGTTGTGAGAATGATGACTGGTTAAAATTTTTGGTGGTTTCTTGTTCATTCCATAGGCCTACAGCATGTGGCAAACCGGTGAGCATGTGGCTCTATTAGTATAGGAGATACCTGAAAACATATCACACTTTTCATCATAGTGCTTTTACCACTGCATAAAATGCATGGAGAAGTCATTTCGAATGACTGGTCCTCAGTGTTGTGAGAACAATGACTGGTTAAAATTGTTGGTGATTTCTTGTTCAGTCCATAGGCCTACAGCATGTGGCAAACCGGTGAGCATGTGGCTCTATTAGTATAGGAGATACCTGAAAACATATCACACTTTTCATCATAGTGCTTTTACCACTGCATAAAATGCATGGAGAAGTCATTTCGAAAGACTGGTCCTCAGTGTTGTGAGAACGATGACTGGTTAAAATTTTTGGTGGTTTCTTGTTCAGTCCATAGGCCTACAGCATGTGGCAAACCGGTGAGCATGTGGCTCTATTAGTATAGGAGATACCTGAAAACATATCACACTTTTCATCATAGTGCTTTTACCACTGCATAAAATGCATGGAGAAGTCATTTCGAATGACTGGTCCTCAGTGTTGTGAGAACGATGACTGGTTAAAATTTTTGGTGGTTTCTTGTTCAGTCCATAGGCCTACAGCATGTGGCAAACCGGTGAGCATGTGGCTCTATTAGTATAGGAGATACCTGAAAACATATCACACTTTTCATCATAGTGCTTTTACCAATGCATAAAATGCATGGAGAAGTCATTTCGAATGACTGGTCCTCAGTGTTGTGAGAACGATGACTGGTTAAAATTTTTGGTGGTTTCTTGTTCAGTCCATAGGCCTACAGCATGTGGCAAACCGGTGAGCATGTGGCTCTATTAGTATAGGAGATACCTGAAAACATATCACACTTTTCATCATAGTGCTTTCACCAATGCATAAAATGCATGGAGAAGTCATTTTGAATGACTGGTCCTCAGTGTTGTGAGAACGATGACTGGTTAAAATTTTTGGTGGTTTCTTGTTCAGTCCATAGGCCTACAGCATGTGGCAAACCGGTGAGCATGTGGCTCTATTAGTATAGGAGATACCTGAAAACATATCACACTTTTCATCATAGTGCTTTCACCAATGCATAAAATGCATGGAGAAGTCATTTCGAATGACTGGTCCTCAGTGTTGTGAGAACGATGACTGGTTAAAATTTTTGGTGGTTTCTTGTTCAGTCCATAGGCCTACAGCATGTGGCAAACCGGTGAGCATGTGGCTCTATTAGTATAGGAGATACCTGAAAACATATCACACTTTTCATCATAGTGCTTTTACCAATGCATAAAATGCATGGAGAAGTCATTTCGAATGACTGGTCCTCAGTGTTGTGAGAACGATGACTGGTTAAAATTTTTGGTGGTTTCTTGTTCAGTCCATAGGCCTACAGCATGTGGCAAACCGGTGAGCATGTGGCTCTATTAGTATAGGAGATACCTGAAAACATATCACACTTTTCATCATAGTGCTTTTACCACTGCATAAAATGCATGGAGAAGTCATTTCGAATGACTGGTCCTCAGTGTTGTGAGAACGATGACTGGTTAAAATTTTTGGTGATTTCTTGTTCAGTCCATAGGCCTACAGCATGTGGCAAACCGGTGAGCATGTGGCTCTATTAGTATAGGAGATACCTGAAAACATATCACACTTTTCATCATAGTGCTTTTAAGACTGCATAAAATGCATGGAGAAGTCATTTCGAATGACTGGTCCTCAGTGTTGTGAGAACGATGACTGGTTAAAATTTTTGGTGGTTTCTTGTTCAGTCCATAGGCCTACAGCATGTGGCAAACCGGTGAGCATGTGGCTCTATTAGTATAGGAGATACCTGAAAACATATCACACTTTTCATCATAGTGCTTTTACCAATGCATAAAATGCATGGAGAAGTCATTTCGAATGACTGGTCCTCAGTGTTGTGAGAACGATGACTGGTTAAAATTTTTGGTGGTTTCTTGTTCAGTCCATAGGCCTACAGCATGTGGCAAACCGGTGAGCATGTGGCTCTATTAGTATAGGAGATACCTGAAAACATATCACACTTTTCATCATAGTGCTTTTACCAATGCATAAAATGCATGGAGAAGTCATTTCGAATGACTGGTCCTCAGTGTTGTGAGAACGATGACTGGTTAAAATTTTTGGTGGTTTCTTGTTCAGTCCATAGGCCTACAGCATGTGGCAAACCGGTGAGCATGTGGCTCTATTAGTATAGGAGATACCTGAAAACATATCACACTTTTCATCATAGTGCTTTTACCAATGCATAAAATGCATGGAGAAGTCATTTCGAATGACTGGTCCTCAGTGTTGTGAGAACGATGACTGGTTAAAATTTTTGGTGGTTTCTTGTTCAGTCCATAGGCCTACAGCATGTGGCAAACCGGTGAGCATGTGGCTCTATTAGTATAGGAGATACCTGAAAACATATCACACTTTTCATCATAGTGCTTTTACCAATGCATAAAATGCATGGAGAAGTCATTTCGAATGACTGGTCCTCAGTGTTGTGAGAACGATGACTGGTTAAAATTTTTGGTGGTTTCTTGTTCAGTCCATAGGCCTACAGCATGTGGCAAACCGGTGAGCATGTGGCTCTATTAGTATAGGAGATACCTGAAAACATATCACACTTTTCATCATAGTGCTTTTACCACTGCATAAAATGCATGGAGAAGTCATTTCGAATGACTGGTCCTCAGTGTTGTGAGAACGATGACTGGTTAAAATTTTTGGTGGTTTCTTGTTCAGTCCATAGGCCTACAGCATGTGGCAAACCGGTGAGCATGTGGCTCTATTAGTATAGGAGATACCTGAAAACATATCACACTTTTCATCATAGTGCTTTTACCACTGCATAAAATGCATGGAGAAGTCATTTCGAATGACTGGTCCTCAGTGTTGTGAGAACGATGACTGGTTAAAATTTTTGGTGGTTTCTTGTTCAGTCCATAGGCCTACAGCATGTGGCAAACCGGTGAGCATGTGGCGCTATTAGTATAGGAGATACCTGAAAACACATCACACTTTTCATCATAGTGCTTTCACCAATGCATAAAATGCATGGAGAAGTCATTTCGAATGACTGGTCCTCAGTGTTGTGAGAACGATGACTGGTTAAAATTTTTGGTGGTTTCTTGTTCAGTCCATAGGCCTACAGCATGTGGCAAACCGGTGAGCATGTGGCTCTATTAGTATAGGAGATACCTGAAAACATATCACACTTTTCATCATAGTGCTTTTACCAATGCATAAAATGCATGGAGAAGTCATTTCGAATGACTGGTCCTCAGTGTTGTGAGAACGATGACTGGTTAAAATTTTTGGTGGTTTCTTGTTCAGTCCATAGGCCTACAGCATGTGGCAAACCGGTGAGCATGTGGCTCTATTAGTATAGGAGATACCTGAAAACATATCACACTTTTCATCATAGTGCTTTTACCAATGCATAAAATGCATGGAGAAGTCATTTCGAATGACTGGTCCTCAGTGTTGTGAGAACGATGACTGGTTAAAATTTTTGGTGGTTTCTTGTTCAGTCCATAGGCCTACAGCATGTGGCAAACCGGTGAGCATGTGGCTCTATTAGTATAGGAGATACCTGAAAACATATCACACTTTTCATCATAGTGCTTTTACCAATGCATAAAATGCATGGAGAAGTCATTTCGAATGACTGGTCCTCAGTGTTGTGAGAACGATGACTGGTTAAAATTTTTGGTGGTTTCTTGTTCAGTCCATAGGCCTACAGCATGTGGCAAACCGGTGAGCATGTGGCTCTATTAGTATAGGAGATACCTGAAAACATGTCACACTTTTCATCATAGTGCTTTTACCAATGCATAAAATGCATGGAGAAGTCATTTCGAATGACTGGTCCTCAGTGTTGTGAGAATGATGACTGGTTAAAATTTTTGGTGGTTTCTTGTTCAGTCCATAGGCCTACAGCATGTGGCAAACCGGTGAGCATGTGGCTCTATTAGTATAGGAGATACCTGAAAACATATCACACTTTTCATCATAGTGCTTTTACCAATGCATAAAATGCATGGAGAAGTCATTTCGAATGACTGGTCCTCAGTGTTGTGAGAACGATGACTGGTTAAAATTTTTGGTGGTTTCTTGTTCAGTCCATAGGCCTACAGCATGTGGCAAACCGGTGAGCATGTGGCTCTATTAGTATAGGAGATACCTGAAAACATATCACACTTTTCATCATAGTGCTTTTACCAATGCATAAAATGCATGGAGAAGTCATTTCGAATGACTGGTCCTCAGTGTTGTGAGAACGATGACTGGTTAAAATTTTTGGTGGTTTCTTGTTCAGTCCATAGGCCTACAGCATGTGGCAAACCGGTGAGCATGTGGCTCTATTAGTATAGGAGATACCTGAAAACATATCACACTTTTCATCATAGTGCTTTTACCAATGCATAAAATGCATGGAGAAGTCATTTCGAATGACTGGTCCTCAGTGTTGTGAGAACGATGACTGGTTAAAATTTTTGGTGGTTTCTTGTTCAGTCCATAGGCCTACAGCATGTGGCAAACCGGTGAGCATGTGGCTCTATTAGTATAGGAGATACCTGAAAACATATCACACTTTTCATCATAGTGCTTTTACCAATGCATAAAATGCATGGAGAAGTCATTTCGAATGACTGGTCCTCAGTGTTGTGAGAACGATGACTGGTTAAAATTTTTGGTGGTTTCTTGTTCAGTCCATAGGCCTACAGCATGTGGCAAACCGGTGAGCATGTGGCTCTATTAGTATAGGAGATACCTGAAAACATATCACACTTTTCATCATAGTGCTTTTACCAATGCATAAAATGCATGGAGAAGTCATTTCGAATGACTGGTCCTCAGTGTTGTGAGAACGATGACTGGTTAAAATTTTTGGTGGTTTCTTGTTCAGTCCATAGGCCTACAGCATGTGGCAAACCGGTGAGCATGTGGCTCTATTAGTATAGGAGATACCTGAAAACATATCACACTTTTCATCATAGTGCTTTTACCAATGCATAAAATGCATGGAGAAGTCATTTCGAATGACTGGTCCTCAGTGTTGTGAGAACGATGACTGGTTAAAACTTTTGGTGGTTTCTTGTTCAGTCCATAGGCCTACAGCATGTGGCAAACCGGTGAGCATGTGGCTCTATTAGTATAGGAGATACCTGAAAACATATCACACTTTTCATCATAGTGCTTTTACCAATGCATAAAATGCATGGAGAAGTCATTCCGAATGACTGGTCCTCAGTGTTGTGAGAACGATGACTGGTTAAAATTTTTGGTGGTTTCTTGTTCAGTCCATAGGCCTACAGCATGTGGCAAACCGGTGAGCATGTTGCTCTATTAGTATAGGAGATACCTGAAAACATATCACACTTTTCATCATAGTGCTTTTACCAATGCATAAAATGCATGGAGAAGTCATTTCGAATGACTGGTCCTCAGTGTTGTGAGAACGATGACTGGTTAAAATTTTTGGTGGTTTCTTGTTCAGTCCATAGGCCTACAGCATGTGGCAAACCGGTGAGCATGTGGCTCTATTAGTATAGGAGATACCTGAAAACATATCACACTTTTCATCATAGTGCTTTTACCAATGCATAAAATGCATGGAGAAGTCATTTCGAATGACTGGTCCTCAGTGTTGTGAGAACGATGACTGGTTAAAATTTTTGGTGGTTTCTTGTTCAGTCCATAGGCCTACAGCATGTGGCAAACCGGTGAGCATGTGGCTCTATTAGTATAGGAGATACCTGAAAACATATCACACTTTTCATCATAGTGCTTTTACCAATGCATAAAATGCATGGAGAAGTCATTTCGAATGACTGGTCCTCAGTGTTGTGAGAACGATGACTGGTTAAAATTTTTGGTGGTTTCTTGTTCAGTCCATAGGCCTACAGCATGTGGCAAACCGGTGAGCATGTGGCTCTATTAGTATAGGAGATACCTGAAAACATATCACACTTTTCATCATAGTGCTTTTACCAATGCATAAAATGCATGGAGAAGTCATTTCGAATGACTGGTCCTCAGTGTTGTGAGAACGATGACTGGTTAAAATTTTTGGTGGTTTCTTGTTCAGTCCATAGGCCTACAGCATGTGGCAAACCGGTGAGCATGTGGCGCTATTAGTATAGGAGATACCTGAAAACATATCACACTTTTCATCATAGTGCTTTTACCACTGCATAAAATGCATGGAGAAGTCATTTCGAATGACTGGTCCTCAGTGTTGTGAGAACGATGACTGGTTAAAATTTTTGGTGATTTCTTGTTCAGTCCATAGGCCTACAGCATGTGGCAAACCGGTGAGCATGTGGCTCTATTAGTATAGGAGATACCTGAAAACATATCACACTTTTCATCATAGTGCATTTACCACTGCATAAAATGCATGGAGAAGTCATTTCGAATGACTGGTCCTCAGTGTTGTGAGAACGATGACTGGTTAAAATTTTTGGTGGTTTCTTGTTCAGTCCATAGGCCTACAGCATGTGGCAAACCGGTGAGCATGTGGCTCTATTAGTATAGGAGATACCTGAAAACATATCACACTTTTCATCATAGTGCTTTCACCAATGCATAAAATGCATGGAGAAGTCATTTCGAATGACTGGTCCTCAGTGTTGTGAGAACGATGACTGGTTAAAATTTTTGGTGGTTTCTTGTTCAGTCCATAGGCCTACAGCATGTGGCAAACCGGTGAGCATGTGGCTCTATTAGTATAGGAGATACCTGAAAACATATCACACTTTTCATCATAGTGCTTTTACCAATGCATAAAATGCATGGAGAAGTCATTTCGAATGACTGGTCCTCAGTGTTGTGAGAACGATGACTGGTTAAAATTTTTGGTGGTTTCTTGTTCAGTCCATAGGCCTACAGCATGTGGCAAACCGGTGAGCATGTGGCTCTATTAGTATAGGAGATACCTGAAAACATATCACACTTTTCATCATAGTGCTTTCACCAATGCATAAAATGCATGGAGAAGTCATTTCGAATGACTGGTCCTCAGTGTTGTGAGAACGATGACTGGTTAAAATTTTTGGTGGTTTCTTGTTCAGTCCATAGGCCTACAGCATGTGGCAAACCGGTGAGCATGTGGCTCTATTAGTATAGGAGATACCTGAAAACATATCACACTTTTCATCATAGTGCTTTTACCAATGCATAAAATGCATGGAGAAGTCATTTCGAATGACTGGTCCTCAGTGTTGTGAGAACGATGACTGGTTAAAATTTTTGGTGGTTTCTTGTTCAGTCCATAGGCCTACAGCATGTGGCAAACCGGTGAGCATGTGGCTCTATTAGTATAGGAGATACCTGAAAACATATCACACTTTTCATCATAGTGCTTTTACCAATGCATAAAATGCATGGAGAAGTCATTTCGAATGACTGGTCCTCAGTGTTGTGAGAACGATGACTGGTTAAAATTTTTGGTGGTTTCTTGTTCAGTCCATAGGCCTACAGCATGTGGCAAACCGGTGAGCATGTGGCTCTATTAGTATAGGAGATACCTGAAAACATATCACACTTTTCATCATAGTGCTTTTACCACTGCATAAAATGCATGGAGAAGTCATTTCGAATGACTGGTCCTCAGTGTTGTGAGAACGATGACTGGTTAAAATTTTTGGTGATTTCTTGTTCAGTCCATAGGCCTACAGCATGTGGCAAACCGGTGAGCATGTGGCTCTATTAGTATAGGAGATACCTGAAAACATATCACACTTTTCATCATAGTGGATTTACCACTGCATAAAATGCATGGAGAAGTCATTTCGAATGACTGGTCCTCAGTGTTGTGAGAACGATGACTGGTTAAAATTTTTGGTGGTTTCTTGTTCAGTCCATAGGCCTACAGCATGTGGCAAACCGGTGAGCATGTGGCTCTATTAGTATAGGAGATACCTGAAAACATATCACACTTTTCATCATAGTGCTTTTACCACTGCATAAAATGCATGGAGAAGTCATTTCGAATGACTGGTCCTCAGTGTTGTGAGAACGATGACTGGTTAAAATTTTTGGTGGTTTCTTGTTCAGTCCATAGGCCTACAGCATGTGGCAAACCGGTGAGCATGTGGCTCTATTAGTATAGGAGATACCTGAAAACATATCACACTTTTCATCATAGTGCTTTTACCACTGCATAAAATGCATGGAGAAGTCATTTCGAATGACTGGTCCTCAGTGTTGTGAGAACGATGACTGGTTAAAATTTTTGGTGGTTTCTTGTTCAGTCCATAGGCCTACAGCATGTGGCAAACCGGTGAGCATGTGGCTCTATTAGTATAGGAGATACCTGAAAACATATCACACTTTTCATCATAGTGCTTTTACCAATGCATAAAATGCATGGAGAAGTCATTTCGAATGACTGGTCCTCAGTGTTGTGAGAACGATGACTGGTTAACATTTTTGGTGGTTTCTTGTTCAGTCCATAGGCCTACAGCATGTGGCAAACCGGTGAGCATGTGGCTCTATTAGTATAGGAGATACCTGAAAACATATCACACTTTTCATCATAGTGCTTTTACCAATGCATAAAATGCATGGAGAAGTCATTTCGAATGACTGGTCCTCAGTGTTGTGAGAACGATGACTGGTTAAAATTTTTGGTGGTTTCTTGTTCAGTCCATAGGCCTACAGCATATGGCAAACCGGTGAGCATGTGGCTCTATTAGTATAGGAGATACCTGAAAACATATCACACTTTTCATCATAGTGTTTTACCACTGCATAAAATGCATGGAGAAGTCATTTCGAATGACTGGTCCTCAGTGTTGTGAGAATGATGACTGGTTAAAATTTTTGGTGATTTCTTGTTCAGTCCATAGGCCTACAGCATGTGGCAAACCGGTGAGCATGTGGCTCTATTAGTATAGGAGATACCTGAAAACATATCACACTTTTCATCATAGTGCTTTTACCAATGCATAAAATGCATGGAGAAGTCATTTCGAATGACTGGTCCTCAGTGTTGTGAGAACGATGACTGGTGAAAATTTTTGGTGGTTTCTTGTTCAGTCCATAGGCCTACAGCATGTGGCAAACCGGTGAGCATGTGGCTCTATTAGTATAGGAGATACCTGAAAACATATCACACTTTTCATCATAGTGCTTTTACCAATGAATAAAATGCATGGAGAAGTCATTTCGAATGACTGGTCCTCAGTGCTGTGAGAACGATGACTGGTTAAAATTTTTGGTGGTTTCTTGTTCAGTCCATAGGCCTACAGCATGTGGCAAACCGGTGAGCATGTGGCTCTATTAGTATAGGAGATACCTGAAAACATATCACACTTTTCATCATAGTGCTTTTACCAATGCATAAAATGCATGGAGAAGTCATTTCGAATGACTGGTCCTCAGTGTTGTGAGAACGATGACTGGTTAAAATTTTTGGTGGTTTCTTGTTCAGTCCATAGGCCTACAGCATGTGGCAAACCGGTGAGCATGTGGCTCTATTAGTATAGGAGATACCTGAAAACATATCACACTTTTCATCATAGTGCTTTCACCAATGCATAAAATGCATGGAGAAGTCATTTCGAATGACTGGTCCTCAGTGTTGTGAGAACGATGACTGGTTAAAATTTTTGGTGGTTTCTTGTTCAGTCCATAGGCCTACAGCACGTGGCAAACCGGTGAGCATGTGGCTCTATTAGTATAGGAGATACCTGAAAACATATCACACTTTTCATCATAGTGCTTTTACCAATGCATAAAATGCATGGAGAAGTCATTTCGAATGACTGGTCCTCAGTGTTGTGAGAACGATGACTGGTTAAAATTTTTGGTGGTTTCTTGTTCAGTCCATAGGCCTACAGCATATGGCAAACCGGTGAGCATGTGGCTCTATTAGTATAGGAGATACCTGAAAACATATCACACTTTTCATCATAGTGTTTTACCACTGCATAAAATGCATGGAGAAGTCATTTCGAATGACTGGTCCTCAGTGTTGTGAGAATGATGACTGGTTAAAATTTTTGGTGATTTCTTGTTCAGTCCATAGGCCTACAGCATGTGGCAAACCGGTGAGCATGTGGCTCTATTAGTATAGGAGATACCTGAAAACATATCACACTTTTCATCATAGTGCTTTTACCAATGCATAAAATGCATGGAGAAGTCATTTCGAATGACTGGTCCTCAGTGTTGTGAGAACGATGACTGGTGAAAATTTTTGGTGGTTTCTTGTTCAGTCCATAGGCCTACAGCATGTGGCAAACCGGTGAGCATGTGGCTCTATTAGTATAGGAGATACCTGAAAACATATCACACTTTTCATCATAGTGCTTTTACCAATGAATAAAATGCATGGAGAAGTCATTTCGAATGACTGGTCCTCAGTGCTGTGAGAACGATGACTGGTTAAAATTTTTGGTGGTTTCTTGTTCAGTCCATAGGCCTACAGCATGTGGCAAACCGGTGAGCATGTGGCTCTATTAGTATAGGAGATACCTGAAAACATATCACACTTTTCATCATAGTGCTTTTACCAATGCATAAAATGCATGGAGAAGTCATTTCGAATGACTGGTCCTCAGTGTTGTGAGAACGATGACTGGTTAAAATTTTTGGTGGTTTCTTGTTCAGTCCATAGGCCTACAGCATGTGGCAAACCGGTGAGCATGTGGCTCTATTAGTATAGGAGATACCTGAAAACATATCACACTTTTCATCATAGTGCTTTCACCAATGCATAAAATGCATGGAGAAGTCATTTCGAATGACTGGTCCTCAGTGTTGTGAGAACGATGACTGGTTAAAATTTTTGGTGGTTTCTTGTTCAGTCCATAGGCCTACAGCACGTGGCAAACCGGTGAGCATGTGGCTCTATTAGTATAGGAGATACCTGAAAACATATCACACTTTTCATCATAGTGCTTTTACCAATGCATAAAATGCATGGAGAAGTCATTTCGAATGACTGGTCCTCAGTGTTGTGAGAGCGATGACTGGTTAAAATTTTTGGTGGTTTCTTGTTCAGTCCATAGGCCTACAGCATGTGGCAAACCGGTGAGCATGTGGCTCTATTAGTATAGGAGATACCTGAAAACATATCACACTTTTCATCATAGTGCTTTTACCAATGCATAAAATGCATGGAGAAGTCATTTCGAATGACTGGTCCTCAGTGTTGTGAGAACGATGACTGGTTAAAATTTTTGGTGGTTTCTTGTTCAGTCCATAGACCTACAGCATGTGGCAAACCGGTGAGCATGTGGCTCTATTAGTATAGGAGATACCTGAAAACATATCACACTTTTCATCATAGTGCTTTTACCAATGCATAAAATGCATGGAGAAGTCATTTCGAATGACTGGTCCTCAGTGTTGTGAGAATGATGACTGGTTAAAATTTTTGGTGGTTTCTTGTTCAGTCCATAGGCCTACAGCATGTGGCAAACCGGTGAGCATGTGGCTCTATTAGTATAGGAGATACCTGAAAACATATCACACTTTTCATCATAGTGCTTTTACCAATGCATAAAATGCATGGAGAAGTCATTTCGAATGACTGGTCCTCAGTGTTGTGAGAACGATGACTGGTTAAAATTTTTGGTGGTTTCTTGTTCAGTCCATAGGCCTACAGCATGTGGCAAACCGGTGAGCATGTGGCTCTATTAGTATAGGAGATACCTGAAAACATATCACACTTTTCATCATAGTGCTTTTACCAATGCATAAAATGCATGGAGAAGTCATTTCGAATGACTGGTCCTCAGTGTTGTGAGAACGATGACTGGTTAAAATTTTTGGTGGTTTCTTGTTCAGTCCATAGGCCTACAGCATGTGGCAAACCGGTGAGCATGTGGCTCTATTAGTATAGGAGATACCTGAAAACATATCACACTTTTCATCATAGTGCTTTTACCAATGCATAAAATGCATGGAGAAGTCATTTCGAATGACTGGTGCTCAGTGTTGTGAGAACGATGACTGGTTAAAATTTTTGGTGGTTTCTTGTTCAGTCCATAGGCCTACAGCATGTGGCAAACCGGTGAGCATGTGGCTCTATTAGTATAGGAGATACCTGAAAACATATCACACTTTTCATCATAGTGCTTTTACCAATGCATAAAATGCATGGAGAAGTCATTTCGAATGACTGGTCCTCAGTGTTGTGAGAACGATGACTGGTTAAAATTTTTGGTGGTTTCTTGTTCAGTCCATAGGCCTACAGCATGTGGCAAACCGGTGAGCATGTGGCTCTATTAGTATAGGAGATACCTGAAAACATATCACACTTTTCATCATAGTGCTTTTACCAATGCATAAAATGCATGGAGAAGTCATTTCGAATGACTGGTCCTCAGTGTTGTGAGAACGATGACTGGTTAAAATTTTTGGTGGTTTCTTGTTCAGTCCATAAGCCTACAGCATGTGGCAAACCGGTGAGCATGTGGCTCTATTAGTATAGGAGATACCTGAAAACATATCACACTTTTCATCATAGTGCTTTTATCAATGCATAAAATGCATGGAGAAGTCATTTCGAATGACTGGTCCTCAGTGTTGTGAGAACGATGACTGGTTAAAATTTTTGGTGGTTTCTTGTTCTGTCCATAGGCCTACAGCATGTGGCAAACCGGTGAGCATGTGGCTCTATTAGTATAGGAGATACCTGAAAACATATCACACTTTTCATCATAGTGCTTTTACCAATGCATAAAATGCATGGAGAAGTCATTTCGAATGACTGGTCCTCAGTGTTGTGAGAACGATGACTGGTTAAAATTTTTGGTGGTTTCTTGTTCAGTCCATAGGCCTACAGCATGTGGCAAACCGGTGAGCATGTGGCTCTATTAGTATAGGAGATACCTGAAAACATATCACACTTTTCATCATAGTGCTTTTACCACTGCATAAAATGCATGGAGAAGTCATTTCGAATGACTGGTCCTCAGTGTTGTGAGAACGATGACTGGTTAAAATTTTTGGTGATTTCTTGTTCAGTCCATAGGCCTACAGCATGTGGCAAACCGGTGAGCATGTGGCTCTATTAGTATAGGAGATACCTGAAAACATATCACACTTTTCATCATAGTGCTTTTACCAATGCATAAAATGCATGGAGAAGTCATTTCGAATGACTGGTCCTCAGTGTTGTGAGAACGATGACTGGTTAAAATTTTTGGTGGTTTCTTGTTCAGTCCATAGGCCTACAGCATGTGGCAAACCGGTGAGCATGTGGCTCTATTAGTATAGGAGATACCTGAAAACATATCACACTTTTCATCATAGTGCTTTTACCAATGCATAAAATGCATGGAGAAGTCATTTCGAATGACTGGTCCTCAGTGTTGTGAGAACGATGACTGGTTAACATTTTTGGTGGTTTCTTGTTCAGTCCATAGGCCTACAGCATGTGGCAAACCGGTGAGCATGTGGCTCTATTAGTATAGGAGATACCTGAAAACATATCACACTTTTCATCATAGTGCTTTTACCAATGCATAAAATGCATGGAGAAGTCATTTCGAATGACTGGTCCTCAGTGTTGTGAGAACGATGACTGGTCAAAATTTTTGGTGGTTTCTTGTTCAGTCCATAGGCCTACAGCATGTGGCAAACCGGTGAGCATGTGGCTCTATTAGTATAGGAGATACCTGAAAACATATCACACTTTTCATCATAGTGCTTTTACCAATGCATAAAATGCATGGAGAAGTCATTTCGAATGACTGGTCCTCAGTGTTGTGAGAACGATGACTGGTTAAAATTTTTGGTGGTTTCTTGTTCAGTCCATAAGCCTACAGCATGTGGCAAACCGGTGAGCATGTGGCTCTATTAGTATAGGAGATACCTGAAAACATATCACACTTTTCATCATAGTGCTTTTACCAATGCATAAAATGCATGGAGAAGTCATTTCGAATGACTGGTCCTCAGTGTTGTGAGAACGATGACTGGTTAAAATTTTTGGTGGTTTCTTGTTCAGTCCATAGGCCTACAGCATGTGGCAAACCGGTGAGCATGTGGCTCTATTAGTATAGGAGATACCTGAAAACATATCACACTTTTCATCATAGTGCTTTTACCAATGCATAAAATGCATGGAGAAGTCATTTCGAATGACTGGTCCTCAGTGTTGTGAGAACGATGACTGGTTAAAATTTTTGGTGGTTTCTTGTTCAGTCCATAGGCCTACAGCATGTGGCAAACCGGTGAGCATGTGGCTCTATTAGTATAGGAGATACCTGAAAACATATCACACTTTTCATCATAGTGCTTTTACCACTGCATAAAATGCATGGAGAAGTCATTTCGAATGACTGGTCCTCAGTGTTGTGAGAACGATGACTGGTTAAAATTTTTGGTGATTTCTTATTCAGTCCATAGGCCTACAGCATGTGGCAAACCGGTGAGCATGTGGCTCTATTAGTATAGGAGATACCTGAAAACATATCACACTTTTCATCATAGTGCATTTACCACTGCATACAATGCATGGAGAAGTCATTTCGAATGACTGGTCCTCAGTGTTGTGAGAACGATGACTGGTTAAAATTTTTGGTGGTTTCTTGTTCAGTCCATAGGCCTACAGCATGTGGCAAACCGGTGAGCATGTGGCTCTATTAGTATAGGAGATACCTAAAAACATATCACACTTTTCATCATAGTGCTTTTACCAATGCATAAAATGCATGGAGAAGTCATTTCGAATGACTGGTCCTCAGTGTTGTGAGAACGATGACTGGTTAAAATTTTTGGTGGTTTCTTGTTCAGTCCATAGGCCTACAGCATGTGGCAAACCGGTGAGCATGTGGCTCCATTAGTATAGGAGATACCTGAAAACATATCACACTTTCATCATAGTGCTTTTACCAATGCATAAAATGCATGGAGAAGTCATTTCGAATGACTGGTCCTCAGTGTTGTGAGAACGATGACTGGTTAAAATTTTTGGTGGTTTCTTGTTCAGTCCATAGGCCTACAGCATGTGGCAAACCGGTGAGCATGTGGCTCTATTAGTATAGGAGATACCTGAAAACATATCACACTTTTCATCATAGTGCTTTTACCAATGCATAAAATGCATGGAGAAGTCATTTCGAATGACTGGTCCTCAGTGTTGTGAGAACGATGACTGGTTAAAATTTTTGGTGGTTTCTTGTTCAGTCCATAGGCCTACAGCATGTGGCAAACCGGTGAGCATGTGGCTCTATTAGTATAGGAGATACCTGAAAACATATCACACTTTTCATCATAGTGCTTTTACCAATGCATAAAATGCATGGAGAAGTCATTTCGAATGACTGGTCCTCAGTGTTGTGAGAACGATGACTGGTTAAAATTTTTGGTGGTTTCTTGTTCAGTCCATAGGCCTACAGCATGTGGCAAACCGGTGAGCATGTGGCTCTATTAGTATAGGAGATACCTGAAAACATATCACACTTTTCATCATAGTGCTTTTACCACTGCATAAAATGCATGGAGAAGTCATTTCGAATGACTGGTCCTCAGTGTTGTGAGAACGATGACTGGTTAAAATTTTTGGTGATTTCTTGTTCAGTCCATAGGCCTACAGCATGTGGCAAACCGGTGAGCATGTGGCTCTATTAGTATAGGAGATACCTGAAAACATATCACACTTTTCATCATAGTGCTTTTACCACTGCATAAAATGCATGGAGAAGTCATTTCGAATGACTGGTCCTCAGTGTTGTGAGAACGATGACTGGTTAAAATTTTTGGTGGTTTCTTGTTCAGTCCATAGGCCTACAGCATGTGGCAAACCGGTGAGCATGTGGCTCTATTAGTATAGGAGATACCTGAAAACATATCACACTTTTCATCATAGTGCTTTTGCCAATGCATAAAATGCATGGAGAAGTCATTTCGAATGACTGGTCCTCAGTGTTGTGAGAACGATGACTGGTTAAAATTTTTGGTGGTTTCTTGTTCAGTCCATAGGCCTACAGCATGTGGCAAACCGGTGAGCATGTGGCTCTATTAGTATAGGAGATACCTGAAAACATATCACACTTTTCATCATAGTGCTTTTACCAATGCATAAAATGCATGGAGAAGTCATTTCGAATGACTGGTCCTCAGTGTTGTGAGAACGATGACTGGTTAAAATTTTTGGTGGTTTTTTGTTCAGTCCATAGGCCTACAGCATGTGGAAAACCGGTGAGCATGTGGCTCTATTAGTATAGGAGATACCTGAAAACATATCACACTTTTCATCATAGTGCTTTTACCAATGCATAAAATGCATGGAGAAGTCATTTCGAATGACTGGTCCTCAGTGTTGTGAGAACGATGACTGGTTAAAATTTTTGGTGGTTTCTTGTTCAGTCCATAGGCCTACAGCATGTGGCAAACCGGTGAGCATGTGGCTCTATTAGTATAGGAGATACCTGAAAACATATCACACTTTTCATCATAGTGCTTTTGCCAATGCATAAAATGCATGGAGAAGTCATTTCGAATGACTAGTCCTCAGTGTTGTGAGAACGATGACTGGTTAAAATTTTTGGTGGTTTCTTGTTCAGTCCATAGGCCTACAGCATGTGGCAAACCGGTGAGCATGTGGCTCTATTAGTATAGGAGATACCTGAAAACATATCACACTTTTAATCATAGTGCTTTTACCAATGCATAAAATGCATGGAGAAGTCATTTCGAATGACTGGTCCTCAGTGTTGTGAGAACGATGACTGGTTAAAATTTTTGGTGGTTTCTTGTTCAGTCCATAGGCCTACAGCATGTGGCAAACCGGTGAGCATGTGGCTCTATTAGTATAGGAGATACCTGAAAACATATCACACTTTTCATCATAGTGCTTTTACCAATGCATAAAATGCATGGAGAAGTCATTTCGAATGACTGGTCCTCAGTGTTGTGAGAACGATGACTGGTTAAAATTTTTGGTGGTTTCTTGTTCAGTCCATAGGCCTACAGCATGTGGAAAACCGGTGAGCATGTGGCTCTATTAGTATAGGAGATACCTGAAAACATATCACACTTTTCATCATAGTGCTTTTACCAATGCATAAAATGCATGGAGAAGTCATTTCGAATGACTAGTCCTCAGTGTTGTGAGAACGATGACTAGTTAAAATTTTTGGTGGTTTCTTGTTCAGTCCATAGGCCTACAGCATGTGGCAAACCGGTGAGCATGTGGCTCTATTAGTATAGGAGATACCTGAAAACATATCACACTTTTCATCATAGTGCTTTTACCAATGCATAAAATGCATGGAGAAGTCATTTCGAATGACTGGTCCTCAGTGTTGTGAGAACGATGACTGGTTAAAATTTTTGGTGGTTTCTTGTTCAGTCCATAGGCCTACAGCATGTGGCAAACCGGTGAGCATGTGGCTCTATTAGTATAGGAGATACCTGAAAACATATCACACTTTTCATCATAGTGCTTTTACCAATGCATAAAATGCATGGAGAAGTCATTTCGAATGACTGGTCCTCAGTGTTGTGAGAACGATGACTGGTTAAAATTTTTGGTGGTTTCTTGTTCAGTCCATAGGCCTACAGCATGTGGCAAACCGGTGAGCATGTGGCTCTATTAGTATAGGAGATTCCTGAAAACATATCACACTTTTCATCATAGTGCTTTTACCAATGCATAAAATGCATGGAGAAGTCATTTCGAATGACTGGTCCTCAGTGTTGTGAGAACGATGACTGGTTAAAATTTTTGGTGGTTTCTTGTTCAGTCCATAGGCCTACAGCATGTGGCAAACCGGTGAGCATGTGGCTCTATTAGTATAGGAGATACCTGAAAACATATCACACTTTTCATCATAGTGCTTTTACCAATGCATAAAATGCATGGAGAAGTCATTTCGAATGACTGGTCCTCAGTGTTGTGAGAACGATGACTGGTTAAAATTTTTGGTGGTTTCTTGTTCAGTCCATAGGCCTACAGCATGTGGCAAACCGGTGAGCATGTGGCTCTATTAGTATAGGAGATACCTGAAAACATATCACACTTTTCATCATAGTGCTTTTACCAATGCATAAAATGCATGGAGAAGTCATTTTGAATGACTGGTCCTCAGTGTTGTGAGAACGATGACTGGTTAAAATTTTTGGTGGTTTCTTGTTCAGTTCATAAGCCTACAGCATGTGGCAAACCGGTGAGCATGTGGCTCTATTAGTATAGGAGATACCTGAAAACATATCACACTTTTCATCATAGTGCTTTTACCAATGCATAAAATGCATGGAGAAGTCATTTCGAATGACTGGTCCTCAGTGTTGTGAGAACGATGACTGGTTAAAATTTTTGGTGGTTTCTTGTTCAGTCCATAGGCCTACAGCATGTGGCAAACCGGTGAGCATGTGGCTCTATTAGTATAGGAGATACCTGAAAACATATCACACTTTTCATCATAGTGCTTTTACCAATGCATAAAATGCATGGAGAAGTCATTTCGAATGACTGGTCCTCAGTGTTGTGAGAACGATGACTGGTTAAAATTTTTGGTGGTTTCTTGTTCAGTCCATAGGCCTACAGCATGTGGCAAACCGGTGAGCATGTGGCTCTATTAGTATAGGAGATACCTGAAAACATATCACACTTTTCATCATAGTGCTTTTACCAATGCATAAAATGCATGGAGAAGTCATTTCGAATGACTGGTCCTCAGTGTTGTGAGAACGATGACTGGTTAAAATTTTTGGTGGTTTCTTGTTCAGTCCATAGGCCTACAGCATGTGGCAAACCGGTGAGCATGTGGCTCTATTAGTATAGGAGATACCTGAAAACATATCACACTTTTCATCATAGTGCTTTTACCAATGCATAAAATGCATGGAGAAGTCATTTCGAATGACTGGTCCTCAGTGTTGTGAGAACGATGACTGGTTAAAATTTTTGGTGGTTTCTTGTTCAGTCCATAGGCCTACAGCATGTGGCAAACCGGTGAGCATGTGGCTCTATTAGTATAGGAGATACCTGAAAACATATCACACTTTTCATCATAGTGCTTTTACCAATGCATAAAATGCATGGAGAAGTCATTTCGAATGACTGGTCCTCAGTGTTGTGAGAACGATGACTGGTTAAAATTTTTGGTGGTTTCTTGTTCAGTTCATAGGCCTACAGCATGTGGCAAACCGGTGAGCATGTGGCTCTATTAGTATAGGAGATACCTGAAAACATATCACACTTTTCATCATAGTGCTTTTACCACTGCATAAAATGCATGGAGAAGTCATTTCGAATGACTGGTCCTCAGTGTTGTGAGAACGATGACTGGTTAAAATTTTTGGTGGTTTCTTGTTCAGTCCATAGGCCTACAGCATGTGGCAAACCGGTGAGCATGTGGCTCTATTAGTATAGGAGATACCTGAAAACATATCACACTTTTCATCATAGTGCTTTTACCAATGCATAAAATGCATGGAGAAGTCATTTCGAATGACTGGTCCTCAGTGTTGTGAGAACGATGACTGGTTAAAATTTTTGGTGGTTTCTTGTTCAGTCCATAGGCCTACAGCATGTGGCAAACCGGTGAGCATGTGGCTCTATTAGTATAGGAGATACCTGAAAACATATCACACTTTTCATCATAGTGCTTTTACCAATGCATAAAATGCATGGAGAAGTCATTTCGAATGACTGGTCCTCAGTGTTGTGAGAACGATGACTGGTTAAAATTTTTGGTGGTTTCTTGTTCAGTCCATAGGCCTACAGCATGTGGCAAACCGGTGAGCATGTGGCTCTATTAGTATAGGAGATACCTGAAAACATATCACACTTTTCATCATAGTGCTTTTACCACTGCATAAAATGCATGGAGAAGTCATTTCGAATGACTGGTCCTCAGTGTTGTGAGAACGATGACTGGTTAAAATTGTTGGTGATTTCTTGTTCAGTCCATAGGCCTACAGCATGTGGCAAACCGGTGAGCATGTGGCTCTATTAGTATAGGAGATACCTGAAAACATATCACACTTTTCATCATAGTGCTTTTACCAATGCATAAAATGCATGGAGAAGTCATTTCGAATGACTGGTCCTCAGTGTTGTGAGAACGATGACTGGTTAAAATTTTTGGTGGTTTCTTGTTCAGTCCATAGGCCTACAGCATGTGGCAAACCGGTGAGCATGTGGCTCTATTAGTATAGGAGATACCTGAAAACATATCACACTTTTCATCATAGTGCTTTTACCAATGCATAAAATGCATGGAGAAGTCATTTCGAATGACTGGTCCTCAGTGTTGTGAGAACGATGACTGGTTAAAATTTTTGGTGGTTTCTTGTTCAGTCCATAGGCCTACAGCATGTGGCAAACCGGTGAGCATGTGGCTCTATTAGTATAGGAGATACCTGAAAACATATCACACTTTTCATCATAGTGCTTTTACCAATGCATAAAATGCATGGAGAAGTCATTTCGAATGACTGGTCCTCAGTGTTGTGAGAACGATGACTGGTTAAAATTTTTGGTGGTTTCTTGTTCAGTCCATAGGCCTACAGCATGTGGCAAACCGGTGAGCATGTGGCTCTATTAGTATAGGAGATACCTGAAAACATATCACACTTTTCATCATAGTGCTTTTACCAATGCATAAAATGCATGGAGAAGTCATTTCGAATGACTGGTCCTCAGTGTTGTGAGAACGATGACTGGTTAAAATTTTTGGTGGTTTCTTGTTCAGTCCATAGGCCTACAGCATGTGGCAAACCGGTGAGCATGTGGCTCTATTAGTATAGGAGATACCTGAAAACATATCACACTTTTCATCATAGTGCTTTTACCAATGCATAAAATGCATGGAGAAGTCATTTCGAATGACTGGTCCTCAGTGTTGTGAGAACGATGACTGGTTAAAATTTTTGGTGGTTTCTTGTTCAGTCCATAAGCCTACAGCATGTGGCAAACCGGTGAGCATGTGGCTCTATTAGTATAGGAGATACCTGAAAACATATCACACTTTTCATCATAGTGCTTTTACCAATGCATAAAATGCATGGAGAAGTCATTTCGAATGACTGGTCCTCAGTGTTGTGAGAACGATGACTGGTTAAAATTTTTGGTGGTTTCTTGTTCAGTCCATAGGCCTACAGCATGTGGCAAACCGGTGAGCATGTGGCTCTATTAGTATAGGAGATACCTGAAAACATATCACACTTTTCATCATAGTGCTTTTACCAATGCATAAAATGCATGGAGAAGTCATTTCGAATGACTGGTCCTCAGTGTTGTGAGAACGATGACTGGTTAAAATTTTTGGTGGTTTCTTGTTCAGTCCATAGGCCTACAGCATGTGGCAAACCGGTGAGCATGTGGCTCTATTAGTATAGGAGATACCTGAAAACATATCACACTTTTCATCATAGTGCTTTTACCACTGCATAAAATGCATGGAGAAGTCATTTCGAATGACTGGTCCTCAGTGTTGTGAGAACGATGACTGGTTAAAATTTTTGGTGATTTCTTATTCAGTCCATAGGCCTACAGCATGTGGCAAACCGGTGAGCATGTGGCTCTATTAGTATAGGAGATACCTGAAAACATATCACACTTTTCATCATAGTGCATTTACCACTGCATAAAATGCATGGAGAAGTCATTTCGAATGACTGGTCCTCAGTGTTGTGAGAACGATGACTGGTTAAAATTTTTGGTGGTTTCTTGTTCAGTCCATAGGCCTACAGCATGTGGCAAACCGGTGAGCATGTGGCTCTATTAGTATAGGAGATACCTGAAAACATATCACACTTTTCATCATAGTGCTTTTACCAATGCATAAAATGCATGGAGAAGTCATTTCGAATGACTGGTCCTCAGTGTTGTGAGAACGATGACTGGTTAAAATTTTTGGTGGTTTCTTGTTCAGTCCATAGGCCTACAGCATGTGGCAAACCGGTGAGCATGTGGCTCTATTAGTATAGGAGATACCTGAAAACATATCACACTTTCATCATAGTGCTTTTACCAATGCATAAAATGCATGGAGAAGTCATTTCGAATGACTGGTCCTCAGTGTTGTGAGAACGATGACTGGTTAAAATTTTTGGTGGTTTCTTGTTCAGTCCATAGGCCTACAGCATGTGGCAAACCGGTGAGCATGTGGCTCTATTAGTATAGGAGATACCTGAAAACATATCACACTTTTCATCATAGTGCTTTTACCAATGCATAAAATGCATGGAGAAGTCATTTCGAATGACTGGTCCTCAGTGTTGTGAGAACGATGACTGGTTAAAATTTTTGGTGGTTTCTTGTTCAGTCCATAGGCCTACAGCATGTGGCAAACCGGTGAGCATGTGGCTCTATTAGTATAGGAGATACCTGAAAACATATCACACTTTTCATCATAGTGCTTTTACCAATGCATAAAATGCATGGAGAAGTCATTTCGAATGACTGGTCCTCAGTGTTGTGAGAACGATGACTGGTTAAAATTTTTGGTGGTTTCTTGTTCAGTCCATAGGCCTACAGCATGTGGCAAACCGGTGAGCATGTGGCTCTATTAGTATAGGAGATACCTGAAAACATATCACACTTTTCATCATAGTGCTTTTACCACTGCATAAAATGCATGGAGAAGTCATTTCGAATGACTGGTCCTCAGTGTTGTGAGAACGATGACTGGTTAAAATTTTTGGTGATTTCTTGTTCAGTCCATAGGCCTACAGCATGTGGCAAACCGGTGAGCATGTGGCTCTATTAGTATAGGAGATACCTGAAAACATATCACACTTTTCATCATAGTGCTTTTACCAATGCATAAAATGCATGGAGAAGTCATTTCGAATGACTGGTCCTCAGTGTTGTGAGAACGATGACTGGTTAAAATTTTTGGTGGTTTCTTGTTCAGTCCATAGGCCTACAGCATGTGGCACACCGGTGAGCATGTGGCTCTATTAGTATAGGAGATACCTGAAAACATATCACACTTTTCATCATAGTGCTTTTACCAATGCATAAAATGCATGGAGAAGTCATTTCGAATGACTAGTCCTCAGTGTTGTGAGAACGATGAATAGTTAAAATTTTTGGTGGTTTCTTGTTCAGTCCATAGGCCTACAGCATGTGGCAAACCGGTGAGCATGTGGCTCTATTAGTATAGGAGATACCTGAAAACATATCACACTTTTCATCATAGTGCTTTTACCAATGCATAAAATGCATGGAGAAGTCATTTCGAATGACTGGTCCTCAGTGTTGTGAGAACGATGACTGGTTAAAATTTTTGGTGGTTTCTTGTTCAGTCCATAGGCCTACAGCATGTGGCAAACCGGTGAGCATGTGGCTCTATTAGTATAGGAGATACCTGAAAACATATCACACTTTTCATCATAGTGCTTTTACCAATGCATAAAATGCATGGAGAAGTCATTTCGAATGACTGGTCCTCAGTGTTGTGAGAACGATGACTGGTTAAAATTTTTGGTGGTTTCTTGTTCAGTCCATAGGCCTACAGCATGTGGCAAACCGGTGAGCATGTGGCTCTATTAGTATAGGAGATTCCTGAAAACATATCACACTTTTCATCATAGTGCTTTTACCAATGCATAAAATGCATGGAGAAGTCATTTCGAATGACTGGTCCTCAGTGTTGTGAGAACGATGACTGGTTAAAATTTTTGGTGGTTTCTTGTTCAGTCCATAGGCCTACAGCATGTGGCAAACCGGTGAGCATGTGGCTCTATTAGTATAGGAGATACCTGAAAACATATCACACTTTTCATCATAGTGCTTTTACCAATGCATAAAATGCATGGAGAAGTCATTTCGAATGACTGGTCCTCAGTGTTGTGAGAACGATGACTGGTTAAAATTTTTGGTGGTTTCTTGTTCAGTCCATAGGCCTACAGCATGTGGCAAACCGGTGAGCATGTGGTTCTATTAGTATAGGAGATACCTGAAAACATATCACACTTTTCATCATAGTGCTTTTACCAATGCATAAAATGCATGGAGAAGTCATTTTGAATGACTGGTCCTCAGTGTTGTGAGAACGATGACTGGTTAAAATTTTTGGTGGTTTCTTGTTCAGTCCATAGGCCTACAGCATGTGGCAAACCGGTGAGCATGTGGCTCTATTAGTATAGGAGATACCTGAAAACATATCACACTTTTCATCATAGTGCTTTTACCAATGCATAAAATGCATGGAGAAGTCATTTCGAATGACTGGTCCTCAGTGTTGTGAGAACGATGACTGGTTAAAATTTTTGGTGGTTTCTTGTTCAGTCCATAGGCCTACAGCATGTGGCAAACCGGTGAGCATGTGGCTCTATTAGTATAGGAGATACCTGAAAACATATCACACTTTTCATCATAGTGCTTTTACCAATGCATAAAATGCATGGAGAAGTCATTTCGAATGACTGGTCCTCAGTGTTGTGAGAACGATGACTGGTTAAAATTTTTGGTGGTTTCTTGTTCAGTCCATAGGCCTACAGCATGTGGCAAACCGGTGAGCATGTGGCTCTATTAGTATAGGAGATACCTGAAAACATATCACACTTTTCATCATAGTGCTTTTACCAATGCATAAAATGCATGGAGAAGTCATTTCGAATGACTGGTCCTCAGTGTTGTGAGAACGATGACTGGTTAAAATTTTTGGTGGTTTCTTGTTCAGTCCATAGGCCTACAGCATGTGGCAAACCGGTGAGCATGTGGCTCTATTAGTATAGGAGATACCTGAAAACATATCACACTTTTCATCATAGTGCTTTTACCAATGCATAAAATGCATGGAGAAGTCATTTCGAATGACTGGTCCTCAGTGTTGTGAGAACGATAACTGGTTAAAATTTTTGGTGGTTTCTTGTTCAGTTCATAGGCCTACAGCATGTGGCAAACCGGTGAGCATGTGGCTCTATTAGTATAGGAGATACCTGAAAACATATCACACTTTTCATCATAGTGCTTTTACCAATGCATAAAATGCATGGAGAAGTCATTTCGAATGACTGGTCCTCAGTGTTGTGAGAACGATGACTGGTTAAAATTTTTGGTGGTTTCTTGTTCAGTCCATAGGCCTACAGCATGTGGCAAACCGGTGAGCATGTGGCTCTATTAGTATAGGAGATACCTGAAAACATATCACACTTTTCATCATAGTGCTTTTACCAATGCATAAAATGCATGGAGAAGTCATTTCGAATGACTGGTCCTCAGTGTTGTGAGAACGATGACTGGTTAAAATTTTTGGTGGTTTCTTGTTCAGTCCATAGGCCTACAGCATGTGGCAAACCGGTGAGCATGTGGCTCTATTAGTATAGGAGATACCTGAAAACATATCACACTTTTCATCATAGTGCTTTTACCAATGCATAAAATGCATGGAGAAGTAACATAGTAACATAGTAACATAGTTAGTAAGGCCGAAAAAAGACATTTGTCCATCCAGTTCAGCCTATATTCCATCATAATAAATACCCAGATCTACGTCCTTCTACAGAACCTAATAATTGTATGATACAATATTGTTCTGCTCCAGGAAGACATCCAGGCCTCTCTTGAACCCCTCGACTGAGTTCGCCATCACCACCTCCTCAGGCAAGCAATTCCAGATTCTCACTGCCCTAACAGTAAAGAATCCTCTTCTATGTTGGTGGAAAAACCTTCTCTCCTCCAGACGCAAAGAATGCCCCCTTGTGCCCGTCACCTTCCTTGGTATAAACAGATCCTCAGCGAGATATTTGTATTGTCCCCTTATATACTTATACATGGTTATTAGATCGCCCCTCAGTCGTCTTTTTTCTAGACTAAATAATCCTAATTTCGCTAATCTATCTGGGTATTGTAGTTCTCCCATCCCCTTTATTAATTTTGTTGCCCTCCTTTGTACTCTCTCTAGTTCCATTATATCCTTCCTGAGCACCGGTGCCCAAAACTGGACACAGTACTCCATGTGCGGTCTAACTAGGGATTTGTACAGAGGCAGTATAATGCTCTCATCATGTGTATCCAGACCTCTTTTAATGCACCCCATGATCCTGTTTGCCTTGGCAGCTGCTGCCTGGCACTGGCTGCTCCAGGTAAGTTTATCATTAACTAGGATCCCCAAGTCCTTCTCCCTGTCAGATTTACCCAGTGGTTTCCCATTCAGTGTGTAGTGGTGACATTGATTCCTTCTTCCCATGTGTATAACCTTACATTTATCATTGTTAAACCTCATCTGCCACCTTTCAGCCCAAGTTTCCAACTTATCCAGATCCATCTGTAGCAGAATACTATCTTCTCTTGTATTAACTGCTTTACATAGTTTTGTATCATCTGCAAATATCGATATTTTACTGTGTAAACCTTCTACCAGATCATTAATGAATATGTTGAAGAGAACAGGTCCCAATACTGACCCCTGCGGTACCCCACTGGTCACAGCGACCCAGTTAGAGACTATACCATTTATAACCACCCTCTGCTTTCTATCACTAAGCCAGTTACTAACCCATTTACACACATTTTCCCCCAGACCAAGCATTCTCATTTTGTGTACCAACCTCTTGTGCGGCACGGTATCAAACGCTTTGGAAAAATCGAGATATACCACGTCCAATGACTCACCGTGGTCCAGTCTATAGCTTACCTCTTCATAAAAACTGATTAGATTGGTTTGACAGGAGCGATTTCTCATAAACCCATGCTGATATGGAGTTAAACAGTTATTCTCATTGAGATAATCCAGAATAACATCCCTCAGAAACCCTTCAAATATTTTACCAACAATAGAGGTTAGACTTACTGGCCTATAATTTCCAGGTTCACTTTTAGAGCCCTTTTTGAATATTGGCACCACATTTGCTATGCGCCAGTCCTGCGGAACAGACCCTGTCGCTATAGAGTCCCTAAAAATAAGAAATAATGGTTTATCTATTACATTACTTAGTTCCCTTAGTACTCGTGGGTGTATGCCATCCGGACCCGGAGATTTATCTATTTTAATCTTATTTAGCCGGTTTCGCACCTCTTCTTGGGTTAGATTGGTGACCCTTAATATAGGGTTTTCATTGTTTCTTGGGATTTCACCTAGCATTTCGAATGACTGGTCCTCAGTGTTGTGAGAACGATGACTGGTTAAAATTTTTGGTGGTTTCTTGTTCAGTCCATAGGCCTACAGCATGTGGCAAACCGGTGAGCATGTGGCTCTATTAGTATAGGAGATACCTGAAAACATATCACACTTTTCATCATAGTGCTTTTACCACTGCATAAAATGCATGGAGAAGTCATTTCGAATGACTGGTCCTCAGTGTTGTGAGAACGATGACTGGTTAAAATTGTTGGTGATTTCTTGTTCAGTCCATAGGCCTACAGCATGTGGCAAACCGGTGAGCATGTGGCTCTATTAGTATAGGAGATACCTGAAAACATATCACACTTTTCATCATAGTGCTTTTACCACTGCATAAAATGCATGGAGAAGTCATTTCGAATGACTGGTCCTCAGTGTTGTGAGAACGATGACTGGTTAAAATTTTTGGTGGTTTCTTGTTCAGTCCATAGGCCTACAGCATATGGCAAACCGGTGAGCATGTGGCTCTATTAGTATAGGAGATTCCTGAAAACATATCACACTTTTCATCATAGTGCTTTTACCACTGCATAAAATGCATGGAGAAGTCATTTCGAATGACTGGTCCTCAGTGTTGTGAGAACGATGACTGGTTAAAATTTTTGGTGGTTTCTTGTTCAGTCCATAGGCCTACAGCATGTGGCAAACCGGTGAGCATGTGGCTCTATTAGTATAGGAGATACCTGAAAACATATCACACTTTTCATCATAGTGCTTTTACCAATGCATAAAATGCATGGAGAAGTCATTTCGAATGACTGGTCCTCAGTGTTGTGAGAACGATGACTGGTTAAAATTTTTGGTGGTTTCTTGTTCAGTCCATAGGCCTACAGCATGTGGCAAACCGGTGAGCATGTGGCTCTATTAGTATAGGAGATACCTGAAAACATATCACACTTTTCATCATAGTGCTTTCACCAATGCATAAAATGCATGGAGAAGTCATTTCGAATGACTGGTCCTCAGTGTTGTGAGAACGATGACTGGTTAAAATTTTTGGTGGTTTCTTGTTCAGTCCATAGGCCTACAGCATGTGGCAAACCGGTGAGCATGTGGCTCTATTAGTATAGGAGATACCTGAAAACATATCACACTTTTCATCATAGTGCTTTCACCAATGCATAAAATGCATGGAGAAGTCATTTCGAATGACTGGTCCTCAGTGTTGTGAGAACGATGACTGGTTAAAATTTTTGGTGGTTTCTTGTTCAGTCCATAGGCCTACAGCATGTGGCAAACCGGTGAGCATGTGGCTCTATTAGTATAGGAGATACCTGAAAACATATCACACTTTTCATCATAGTGCTTTTACCAATGCATAAAATGCATGGAGAAGTCATTTCGAATGACTGGTCCTCAGTGTTGTGAGAACGATGACTGGTTAAAATTTTTGGTGGTTTCTTGTTCAGTCCATAGGCCTACAGCATGTGGCAAACCGGTGAGCATGTGGCTCTATTAGTATAGGAGATACCTGAAAACATATCACACTTTTCATCATAGTGCTTTTACCACTGCATAAAATGCATGGAGAAGTCATTTCGAATGACTGGTCCTCAGTGTTGTGAGAACGATGACTGGTTAAAATTTTTGGTGATTTCTTGTTCAGTCCATAGGCCTACAGCATGTGGCAAACCGGTGAGCATGTGGCTCTATTAGTATAGGAGATACCTGAAAACATATCACACTTTTCATCATAGTGCTTTTACCACTGCATAAAATGCATGGAGAAGTCATTTCGAATGACTGGTCCTCAGTGTTGTGAGAACGATGACTGGTTAAAATTTTTGGTGGTTTCTTGTTCAGTCCATAGGCCTACAGCATGTGGCAAACCGGTGAGCATGTGGCTCTATTAGTATAGGAGATACCTGAAAACATATCACACTTTTCATCATAGTGCTTTTACCAATGCATAAAATGCATGGAGAAGTCATTTCGAATGACTGGTCCTCAGTGTTGTGAGAACGATGACTGGTTAAAATTTTTGGTGGTTTCTTGTTCAGTCCATAGGCCTACAGCATGTGGCAAACCGGTGAGCATGTGGCTCTATTAGTATAGGAGATACCTGAAAACATATCACACTTTTCATCATAGTGCTTTTACCAATGCATAAAATGCATGGAGAAGTCATTTCGAATGACTGGTCCTCAGTGTTGTGAGAACGATGACTGGTTAAAATTTTTGGTGGTTTCTTGTTCAGTCCATAGGCCTACAGCATGTGGCAAACCGGTGAGCATGTGGCTCTATTAGTATAGGAGATACCTGAAAACATATCACACTTTTCATCATAGTGCTTTTACCAATGCATAAAATGCATGGAGAAGTCATTTCGAATGACTGGTCCTCAGTGTTGTGAGAACGATGACTGGTTAAAATTTTTGGTGGTTTCTTGTTCAGTCCATAGGCCTACAGCATGTGGCAAACCGGTGAGCATGTGGCTCTATTAGTATAGGAGATACCTGAAAACATATCACACTTTTCATCATAGTGCTTTTACCAATGCATAAAATGCATGGAGAAGTCATTTCGAATGACTGGTCCTCAGTGTTGTGAGAACGATGACTTGTTAAAATTTTTGGTGGTTTCTTGTTCAGTCCATAGGCCTACAGCATGTGGCAAACCGGTGAGCATGTGGCTCTATTAGTATAGGAGATACCTGAAAACATATCACACTTTTCATCATAGTGCTTTTACCAATGCATAAAATGCATGGAGAAGTCATTTCGAATGACTGGTCCTCAGTGTTGTGAGAACGATGACTGGTTAAAATTTTTGGTGGTTTCTTGTTCAGTCCATAGGCCTACAGCATGTGGCAAACCGGTGAGCATGTGGCTCTATTAGTATAGGAGATACCTGAAAACATATCACACTTTTCATCATAGTGCTTTTACCACTGCATAAAATGCATGGAGAAGTCATTTCGAATGACTGGTCCTCAGTGTTGTGAGAACGATGACTGGTTAAAATTTTTGGTGATTTCTTGTTCAGTCCATAGGCCTACAGCATGTGGCAAACCGGTGAGCATGTGGCTCTATTAGTATAGGAGATACCTGAAAACATATCACACTTTTCATCATAGTGCTTTTACCACTGCATAAAATGCATGGAGAAGTCATTTCGAATGACTGGTCCTCAGTGTTGTGAGAACGATGACTGGTTAAAATTTTTGGTGGTTTCTTGTTCAGTCCATAGGCCTACAGCATGTGGCAATCCGGTGAGCATGTGGCTCTATTAGTATAGGAGATACCTGAAAACATATCACACTTTTCATCATAGTGCTTTTACCAATGCATAAAATGCATGGAGAAGTCATTTCGAATGACTGGTCCTCAGTGTTGTGAGAACGATGACTGGTTAAAATTTTTGGTGGTTTCTTGTTCAGTCCATAGGCCTACAGCATGTGGCAAACCGGTGAGCATGTGGCTCTATTAGTATAGGAGATACCTGAAAACATATCACACTTTTCATCATAGTGCTTTTGCCAATGCATAAAATGCATGGAGAAGTCATTTCGAATGACTAGTCCTCAGTGTTGTGAGAACGATGACTGGTTAAAATTTTTGGTGGTTTCTTGTTCAGTCCATAGGCCTACAGCATGTGGCAAACCGGTGAGCATGTGGCTCTATTAGTATAGGAGATACCTGAAAACATATCACACTTTTAATCATAGTGCTTTTACCAATGCATAAAATGCATGGAGAAGTCATTTCGAATGACTGGTCCTCAGTGTTGTGAGAACGATGACTGGTTAAAATTTTTGGTGGTTTCTTGTTCAGTCCATAGGCCTACAGCATGTGGCAAACCGGTGAGCATGTGGCTCTATTAGTATAGGAGATACCTGAAAACATATCACACTTTTCATCATAGTGCTTTTACCAATGCATAAAATGCATGGAGAAGTCATTTCGAATGACTGGTCCTCAGTGTTGTGAGAACGATGACTGGTTAAAATTTTTGGTGATTTCTTGTTCAGTCCATAGGCCTACAGCATGTGGCAAACCGGTGAGCATGTGGCTCTATTAGTATAGGAGATACCTGAAAACATATCACACTTTTCATCATAGTGCTTTTACCAATGCATAAAATGCATGGAGAAGTCATTTCGAATGACTAGTCCTCAGTGTTGTGAGAACGATGACTAGTTAAAATTTTTGGTGGTTTCTTGTTCAGTCCATAGGCCTACAGCATGTGGCAAACCGGTGAGCATGTGGCTCTATTAGTATAGGAGATACCTGAAAACATATCACACTTTTCATCATAGTGCTTTTACCAATGCATAAAATGCATGGAGAAGTCATTTCGAATGACTGGTCCTCAGTGTTGTGAGAACGATGACTGGTTAAAATTTTTGGTGGTTTCTTGTTCAGTCCATAGGCCTACAGCATGTGGCAAACCGGTGAGCATGTGGCTCTATTAGTATAGGAGATACCTGAAAACATATCACACTTTTCATCATAGTGCTTTTACCAATGCATAAAATGCATGGAGAAGTCATTTCGAATGACTGGTCCTCAGTGTTGTGAGAACGATGACTGGTTAAAATTTTTGGTGGTTTCTTGTTCAGTCCATAGGCCTACAGCATGTGGCAAACCGGTGAGCATGTGGCTCTATTAGTATAGGAGATTCCTGAAAACATATCACACTTTTCATCATAGTGCTTTTACCAATGCATAAAATGCATGGAGAAGTCATTTCGAATGACTGGTCCTCAGTGTTGTGAGAACGATGACTGGTTAAAAATTTTGGTGGTTTCTTGTTCAGTCCATAGGCCTACAGCATGTGGCAAACCGGTGAGCATGTGGCTCTATTAGTATAGGAGATACCTGAAAACATATCACACTTTTCATCATAGTGCTTTTACCAATGCATAAAATGCATGGAGAAGTAATTTCGAATGACTGGTCCTCAGTGTTGTGAGAACGATGACTGGTTAAAATTTTTGGTGGTTTCTTGTTCAGTCCATAGGCCTACAGCATGTGGCAAACCGGTGAGCATGTGGCTCTATTAGTATAGGAGATTCCTGAAAACATATCACACTTTTCATCATAGTGCTTTTACCAATGCATAAAATGCATGGAGAAGTCATTTCGAATGACTGGTCCTCAGTGTTGTGAGAACGATGACTGGTTAAAAATTTTGGTGGTTTCTTGTTCAGTCCATAGGCCTACAGCATGTGGCAAACCGGTGAGCATGTGGCTCTATTAGTATAGGAGATACCTGAAAACATATCACACTTTTCATCATAGTGCTTTTACCAATGCATAAAATGCATGGAGAAGTCATTTCGAATGACTGGTCCTCAGTGTTGTGAGAACGATGACTGGTTAAAATTTTTGGTGGTTTCTTGTTCAGTCCATAGGCCTACAGCATGTGGCAAACCGGTGAGCATGTGGCTCTATTAGTATAGGAGATACCTGAAAACATATCACACTTTTCATCATAGTGCTTTTACCAATGCATAAAATGCATGGAGAAGTCATTTTGAATGACTGGTCCTCAGTGTTGTGAGAACGATGACTGGTTAAAATTTTTGGTGGTTTCTTGTTCAGTCCATAGGCCTACAGCATGTGGCAAACCGGTGAGCATGTGGCTCTATTAGTATAGGAGATACCTGAAAACATATCACACTTTTCATCATAGTGCTTTTACCAATGCATAAAATGCATGGAGAAGTCATTTCGAATGACTGGTCCTCAGTGTTGTGAGAACGATGACTGGTTAAAATTTTTGGTGGTTTCTTGTTCAGTCCATAGGCCTACAGCATGTGGCAAACCGGTGAGCATGTGGCTCTATTAGTATAGGAGATACCTGAAAACATATCACACTTTTCATCATAGTGCTTTTACCAATGCATAAAATGCATGGAGAAGTCATTTCGAATGACTGGTCCTCAGTGTTGTGAGAACGATGACTGGTTAAAATTTTTGGTGGTTTCTTGTTCAGTCCATAGGCCTACAGCATGTGGCAAACCGGTGAGCATGTGGCTCTATTAGTATAGGAGATACCTGAAAACATATCACACTTTTCATCATAGTGCTTTTACCAATGCATAAAATGCATGGAGAAGTCATTTCGAATGACTGGTCCTCAGTGTTGTGAGAACGATGACTGGTTAAAATTTTTGGTGGTTTCTTGTTCAGTCCATAGGCCTACAGCATGTGGCAAACCGGTGAGCATGTGGCTCTATTAGTATAGGAGATACCTGAAAACATATCACACTTTTCATCATAGTGCTTTTACCAATGCATAAAATGCATGGAGAAGTCATTTCGAATGACTGGTCCTCAGTGTTGTGAGAACGATGACTGGTTAAAATTTTTGGTGGTTTCTTGTTCAGTCCATAGGCCTACAGCATGTGGCAAACCGGTGAGCATGTGGCTCTATTAGTATAGGAGATACCTGAAAACATATCACACTTTTCATCATAGTGCTTTTACCAATGCATAAAATGCATGGAGAAGTCATTTCGAATGACTGGTCCTCAGTGTTGTGAGAACGATGACTGGTTAAAATTTTTGGTGGTTTCTTGTTCAGTTCATAGGCCTACAGCATGTGGCAAACCGGTGAGCATGTGGCTCTATTAGTATAGGAGATACCTGAAAACATATCACACTTTTCATCATAGTGCTTTTACCAATGCATAAAATGCATGGAGAAGTCATTTAGAATGACTGGTCCTCAGTGTTGTGAGAACGATGACTGGTTAAAATTTTTGGTGGTTTCTTGTTCAGTCCATAGGCCTACAGCATGTGGCAAACCGGTGAGCATGTGGCTCTATTAGTATAGGAGATACCTGAAAACATATCACACTTTTCATCATAGTGCTTTTACCAATGCATAAAATGCATGGAGAAGTCATTTCGAATGACTGGTCCTCAGTGTTGTGAGAACGATGACTGGTTAAAATTTTTGGTGGTTTCTTGTTCAGTCCATAGGCCTACAGCATGTGGCAAACCGGTGAGCATGTGGCTCTATTAGTATAGGAGATACCTGAAAACATATCACACTTTTCATCATAGTGCTTTTACCAATGCATAAAATGCATGGAGAAGTCATTTCGAATGACTGGTCCTCAGTGTTGTGAGAACGATGACTGGTTAAAATTTTTGGTGGTTTCTTGTTCAGTCCATAGGCCTACAGCATGTGGCAAACCGGTGAGCATGTGGCTCTATTAGTATAGGAGATACCTGAAAACATATCACACTTTTCATCATAGTGCTTTTACCACTGCATAAAATGCATGGAGAAGTCATTTCGAATGACTGGTCCTCAGTGTTGTGAGAACGATGACTGGTTAAAATTGTTGGTGATTTCTTGTTCAGTCCATAGGCCTACAGCATGTGGCAAACCGGTGAGCATGTGGCTCTATTAGTATAGGAGATACCTGAAAACATATCACACTTTTCATCATAGTGCTTTTACCACTGCATAAAATGCATGGAGAAGTCATTTCGAATGACTGGTCCTCAGTGTTGTGAGAACGATGACTGGTTAAAATTTTTGGTGGTTTCTTGTTCAGTCCATAGGCCTACAGCATGTGGCAAACCGGTGAGCATGTGGCTCTATTAGTATAGGAGATACCTGAAAACATATCACACTTTTCATCATAGTGCTTTTACCACTGCATAAAATGCATGGAGAAGTCATTTCGAATGACTGGTCCTCAGTGTTGTGAGAACGATGACTGGTTAAAATTTTTGGTGGTTTCTTGTTCAGTCCATAGGCCTACAGCATGTGGCAAACCGGTGAGCATGTGGCTCTATTAGTATAGGAGATACCTGAAAACATATCACACTTTTCATCATAGTGCTTTTACCAATGCATAAAATGCATGGAGAAGTCATTTCGAATGACTGGTCCTCAGTGTTGTGAGAACGATGACTGGTTAAAATTTTTGGTGGTTTCTTGTTCAGTCCATAGGCCTACAGCATGTGGCAAACCGGTGAGCATGTGGCTCTATTAGTATAGGAGATACCTGAAAACATATCACACTTTTCATCATAGTGCTTTTACCAATGCATAAAATGCATGGAGAAGTCATTTCGAATGACTGGTCCTCAGTGTTGTGAGAACGATGACTGGTTAAAATTTTTGGTGGTTTCTTGTTCAGTCCATAGGCCTACAGCATGTGGCAAACCGGTGAGCATGTGGCTCTATTAGTATAGGAGATACCTGAAAACATATCACACTTTTCATCATAGTGCTTTTACCAATGCATAAAATGCATGGAGAAGTCATTTCGAATGACTGGTCCTCAGTGTTGTGAGAACGATGACTTGTTAAAATTTTTGGTGGTTTCTTGTTCAGTCCATAGGCCTACAGCATGTGGCAAACCGGTGAGCATGTGGCTCTATTAGTATAGGAGATACCTGAAAACATATCACACTTTTCATCATAGTGCTTTTACCAATGCATAAAATGCATGGAGAAGTCATTTCGAATGACTGGTCCTCAGTGTTGTGAGAACGATGACTGGTTAAAATTTTTGGTGGTTTCTTGTTCAGTCCATAGGCCTACAGCATGTGGCAAACCGGTGAGCATGTGGCTCTATTAGTATAGGAGATACCTGAAAACATATCACACTTTTCATCATAGTGCTTTTACCACTGCATAAAATGCATGGAGAAGTCATTTCGAATGACTGGTCCTCAGTGTTGTGAGAACGATGACTGGTTAAAATTTTTGGTGATTTCTTGTTCAGTCCATAGGCCTACAGCATGTGGCAAACCGGTGAGCATGTGGCTCTATTAGTATAGGAGATACCTGAAAACATATCACACTTTTCATCATAGTGCTTTTACCACTGCATAAAATGCATGGAGAAGTCATTTCGAATGACTGGTCCTCAGTGTTGTGAGAACGATGACTGGTTAAAATTTTTGGTGGTTTCTTGTTCAGTCCATAGGCCTACAGCATGTGGCAATCCGGTGAGCATGTGGCTCTATTAGTATAGGAGATACCTGAAAACATATCACACTTTTCATCATAGTGCTTTTACCAATGCATAAAATGCATGGAGAAGTCATTTCGAATGACTGGTCCTCAGTGTTGTGAGAACGATGACTGGTTAAAATTTTTGGTGGTTTCTTGTTCAGTCCATAGGCCTACAGCATGTGGCAAACCGGTGAGCATGTGGCTCTATTAGTATAGGAGATACCTGAAAACATATCACACTTTTCATCATAGTGCTTTTGCCAATGCATAAAATGCATGGAGAAGTCATTTCGAATGACTAGTCCTCAGTGTTGTGAGAACGATGACTGGTTAAAATTTTTGGTGGTTTCTTGTTCAGTCCATAGGCCTACAGCATGTGGCAAACCGGTGAGCATGTGGCTCTATTAGTATAGGAGATACCTGAAAACATATCACACTTTTAATCATAGTGCTTTTACCAATGCATAAAATGCATGGAGAAGTCATTTCGAATGACTGGTCCTCAGTGTTGTGAGAACGATGACTGGTTAAAATTTTGGTGGTTTCTTGTTCAGTCCATAGGCCTACAGCATGTGGCAAACCGGTGAGCATGTGGCTCTATTAGTATAGGAGATACCTGAAAACATATCACACTTTTCATCATAGTGCTTTTACCAATGCATAAAATGCATGGAGAAGTCATTTCGAATGACTGGTCCTCAGTGTTGTGAGAACGATGACTGGTTAAAATTTTTGGTGATTTCTTGTTCAGTCCATAGGCCTACAGCATGTGGCAAACCGGTGAGCATGTGGCTCTATTAGTATAGGAGATACCTGAAAACATATCACACTTTTCATCATAGTGCTTTTACCAATGCATAAAATGCATGGAGAAGTCATTTCGAATGACTAGTCCTCAGTGTTGTGAGAACGATGACTAGTTAAAATTTTTGGTGGTTTCTTGTTCAGTCCATAGGCCTACAGCATGTGGCAAACCGGTGAGCATGTGGCTCTATTAGTATAGGAGATACCTGAAAACATATCACACTTTTCATCATAGTGCTTTTACCAATGCATAAAATGCATGGAGAAGTCATTTCGAATGACTGGTCCTCAGTGTTGTGAGAACGATGACTGGTTAAAATTTTTGGTGGTTTCTTGTTCAGTCCATAGGCCTACAGCATGTGGCAAACCGGTGAGCATGTGGCTCTATTAGTATAGGAGATACCTGAAAACATATCACACTTTTCATCATAGTGCTTTTACCAATGCATAAAATGCATGGAGAAGTCATTTCGAATGACTGGTCCTCAGTGTTGTGAGAACGATGACTGGTTAAAATTTTTGGTGGTTTCTTGTTCAGTCCATAGGCCTACAGCATGTGGCAAACCGGTGAGCATGTGGCTCTATTAGTATAGGAGATTCCTGAAAACATATCACACTTTTCATCATAGTGCTTTTACCAATGCATAAAATGCATGGAGAAGTCATTTCGAATGACTGGTCCTCAGTGTTGTGAGAACGATGACTGGTTAAAAATTTTGGTGGTTTCTTGTTCAGTCCATAGGCCTACATCATGTGGCAAACCGGTGAGCATGTGGCTCTATTAGTATAGGAGATACCTGAAAACATATCACACTTTTCATCATAGTGCTTTTACCAATGCATAAAATGCATGGAGAAGTCATTTCGAATGACTGGTCCTCAGTGTTGTGAGAACGATGACTGGTTAAAATTTTTGGTGGTTTCTTGTTCAGTCCATAGGCCTACATCATGTGGCAAACCGGTGAGCATGTGGCTCTATTAGTATAGGAGATACCTGAAAACATATCACACTTTTCATCATAGTGCTTTTACCAATGCATAAAATGCATGGAGAAGTCATTTCGAATGACTGGTCCTCAGTGTTGTGAGAACGATGACTGGTTAAAATTTTTGGTGGTTTCTTGTTCAGTCCATAGGCCTACATCATGTGGCAAACCGGTGAGCATGTGGCTCTATTAGTATACGAGATACCTGAAAACATATCACACTTTTCCTCATAGTGCTTTTACCAATGCATAAAATGCATGGAGAAGTCATTTCGAATGACTGGTCCTCAGTGTTGTGAGAACGATGACTGGTTAAAATTTTTGGTGGTTTCTTGTTCAGTCCATAGGCCTACATCATGTGGCAAACCGGTGAGCATGTGGCTCTATTAGTATACGAGATACCTGAAAACATATCACACTTTTCCTCATAGTGCTTTTACCAATGCATAAAATGCATGGAGAAGTCATTTCGAATGAC